>NC_139762.1:101086025-101237176 GCF_965231275.1 Zosterops lateralis | reverse complement strand
AGTAAAACAGTACTTCTGACTTTTAAAACAGCTAAGAGGTTAAAGCCTAAACTGCTGAAGCAACAAATGCATATCTCCAAACACTAAAAATGCTTCAGTATCTTTACCATACCTTTAACATCTGGATCATCTATATGGGGTTCCAAATTTTCTATCATTTCTTCTAATTCTTTCCTCGTTGCCATAGGAATGCTTGGAGACACAGGCATAGTGAGTTCCTGAATTTCTCTATCGAGTTTTATATCACAAACCTGCTGAAGCTCAAAGTCAATATCTATTTCAGGAAGTGGAGTCCTCCAGAAATGGAAAGAGTTGTATAATTCCTGCTCTAAAAGAGAAGTTTCTTGTGAATTCAGCCCAGCCTCTTGCAGATCTGTTGTACAGCAATGACAACTTTGCTCATTCTCATCCGCCATTTCCCCACAAGATTCTGAAGGCAAAGTGCAATGGAAGGATGATTCAGTCTGGAAATCACTTTCCCTCTTGGAGTTATTTGACACTGTATTTTGATCTTCTATGACATTTTCAAGTTTTGTTGCAAAATCATCACTGTCATCACTATGTGAAGACAGATCCTCTGTCCTGTTGAGCTCTTCATCCGTTGTGACATCTTCTGTGGTCCTGATTTGTTCACTGTTGAGTGGCAAAGAAAATGGACATTAAAAAACCAAAACAGACTTGTTATGCTCTTGAAAATTCACACACGTGCTATCAACTTGCTATTTGTCAAAGTAAATTAACTTACACCATAAAAAATGAAATCACAGAATCACAGCAGGGTCAAGGTTGGAAGGGACCTCTAGAAGCCACCTGAGCCAACCTCCTTGTTCAAGCAGGGACATCTAGAACCAGTTGCCAAGGACTTGTGTCCAGACAGGTTCGGAGTATTTCAGAGGATGGATATTCCACAGTCTTCATGGACAACCTTTGCCAGTGCTCAGTCATCCTCACAGTAAAAAAAAGTGGGTTTTGATGTTCAGAGGGGACCTCCTATGTTTGGGATTGTGGCCATTGATTCTGGTCCTGTCCCTAGGACATCACTCTGGGCATCACTGAAGAGGGTCCAGCTTCATCCTCTTTTCACTCTCCCCTCAGGTATGTATCAACATTGGTAACACCCTCCCAGTGAGCCCTCTCTTCTCTTCTCCAGGCTGAAGTCCCATCTCTCTCAGACTCTCCAGACAGGAGAGAAGCTACACTGTCATTTTGTAGCCCTTCACTGCACTCTCTCCAGCGTGTCCAGGTCTCCCTCTGGATGGCAGCATGACTGTGTGGGTGAAGCAGCCACTCCTCCCAGTTTTGTGTCATCAGCAGACCTGCTGAGGCTACATCCTGCTCCACCATTCAGATGGCTAAAGAGGATGTTAAATAGGACTGGACCCCACACTGACCCCTCTCATACACCATCAATTAGTGACCTTCAACTACAGGCAGCTGACTGTGGGCCCAGCCAGGCAGGCAATCCTCAGCCCACCTCACTATCTCCTCATCTGACCCGAACTTCAGCAGCTTCTCCACAAGGATTTTACAGGAGACCATGTCAATAGCCTTCCTAAAATCCAGGTACCTGGTATACACTGCTCTTCCTTGTCTATCAAGTCAGTCATCTCACCACAGAACATATACATCCTAATTCTGGTCTATGAAGATGAGAAGATCCAGATCCTTCCATTTACCAAATATTCAATTTATCCAGGAAAAGTTAGTTTTCCTAATGTGCACTTCATGCAGAAGAAAAAAGAGGCAAAAACGACTTGTAGATTTAGCAAATTTACCTGTTTTCCTGCACAGAACCACCATCTTCCGGGTTTTTACCATCTTCTTCTTTAAAGTACTGGCCACTGCTGGATGGATTAGCAAAAGTTGATATGAAAGGCCCCAGAGACTGAAAAGCTGCTTGGCGAACCTAGTGGAAAGGGTCCAAGGTGAAAAAACAAAATTACATGTATAAATCTTGCAGTCCTATAAAACAAAAAATGCCTACTACTAAGAATTGAAAGGGTCATAAGTCTACTAAGTAATCAAGAGCAGAGGCTTTTGTCTGGAAAGAATCAGATGTATAGAGTGCCAAGTTAAAAAAAAAAAGTTAAGAAAAAAGAAAAAGCAGGGTGAAACCAGTTAAATCACAGGTAACCAAAATGAAAGGCTTCTTCCCTACAACCCAAGGAGGAAGAATCTGTTTAGATAATAGAAGCAGGTAAATTTGAGAGCTCAGGTCAGAATTCTAACAACTTGAAAGGAAAAAATTCACTTAAAGAAAACAGATATTTCACTTTCAGAAATTTGACTGATAAGCATTATATTTCTTTCCCTTTCCTATTTGGTTATGCTGTGCATTTGCTCCTCCTTTCTCCTAGTATTTATTCACCTCTTCTCAACAATTCTCTATCTCAATTTTTGTTATTTGATTAATTCTGCTGGGCTACAACTTGCATGACTTTCCAAGATCCACAAGCACATGCTTCTGGGCAGATGATCCTTGGCTCTTGGAAGTAGTGTGCTCAGTAACAAACTTAAGATTTAAGAGTAAATCTTCAAGAGTAAATCTTCAAAATAAAAAACCCCAAACAAACAAAAAAACCAACCCAACCCCCCCCGCAAACAACAACAACAAAAATCCCACCCAACCCCCTGTAAAAAACCCCGAAAATAAAAACTCATCACCTATGAAACAATAAAAATTTAATTAATAAAAAACTCACCACCACCACCATCAAAACACCCACAAAACCCAAAACAAATCAACCTCCAAACCAATCACAAACTCCACCACCACCCCCTCCCCCAAAAAACGACATGGTGGTAGGGAACCTGAAGAAGTACAAGTATATTGTAATTAATTTTCCAGTTTTGTTAAAGATTCTCAGTAATGTTAAGTCACAGACAATTCTGTAGCTAAAAAAAGCTACACCACTGACAGAGTTTTTCTTATATGCTGCAGTGAAAATGTGAGGGACTCTTTACACCCATCAATGAACTAACCAGTCTAAGAATAATCTTGCTTGAGGTGCATGAAATAAATTAGATTATCTACACCCATGAGAAGTTCTACATTAAAAAAAAAAAAAAAAAAAAAAAAAAGCAATTCTTACCCATCGTGAAGGATCACTAATCAAATTAATAAAAAGAGTTGACAATTTTGTCCTCCGGATTTCCTGTGACGTTGCACAGGAAACTGCCATGAAGCACTCAGCACAGGCTTTCCTAACTCCCCACACGTTATCAGAGCAGAGCTGGAAAAACCTCGGCAGCTGTTAGGAATATAGTGAGTTTGCAAGTCTTAATAGGCAGCACTTGTTTCAAAACAAGTTCTCTTTTCATTTTCATTTTCTTCACCTGGTTGTCCACCTTCATACTCAGATGCACAGTTTAACATTTGCAAGACAAAGAAGACACATTCAGTAGCACCATGCTTTTAATCTGCTGCTTTCGTATTACTTATGGATACAGATAAGGAAAATTCACCTGTCTGAAGAATAGCAAGAAAGTACTAACTCTTAAACCTGATCTATACCCCAAAAACACCCTCAAAAAGCCCAACTTCAAAATACCCCCAAGATCAACAAGTCTATCGTAAGACAAGACCTCATGTCTACACCATTCTTTTAAAGCAGGGACAAGAAAAAAATACTGGTGCATTATTAGGAAGCCATTCTTTACTGCAAGGGTGGTGAGGCACTGGAACACATTGCTCAAGTAGACTGTGGATACCCCAAGCTGGGAAGTGTTCAAAGGCAGGTGGATAAGGCCTTGAATAACCTGATCTAATGGAAGGCATCTCTGTCCATGATAGGAGGAGGTTGGAACTAGATGATTTTTAAGGTCTATTCCAAACCTTAAGATTTTTTGATTCTATGATTAACATTTTACCTATCAGAGACCACCTGGGATATTCTGTAAGATTCTTACTGAAATGCAAAGGAACAGCAACTTCAGAAAGAAAAACTTCCTTTTCTACCTACACTTTTCATTGTTAGATTTATCAACCTCTGCCACCCTCTATCTTACAAAGCAGGACATGAACTGCAAAGAGGAACAGGGGAATGAGAGAAAGACTGCATTTGCTCAAGAGAAAACATGTTTGAGCAGAACAGTGGTTTTACTAATAAAACTGAAGCATTTTGAAGGTGCTTGGGTGCTTGAGCTTTTTGGAAACATTAATGGTAAGGGTGGACAGTGCAGGTGAGGCACAGACATGCACAGCTGCCTTGGCTTGCAACAGGCACAGTGACAAAATACGAGTAATCCCATGGCTGTTCCTACAGCCTTGTTCACAGTTATTGATGTTCATATTCTCTGCAGCCAAGTTTTCTGGACTTTGCCTCCAATCAAAAAAAGCTTTTAGGTCAGAAAATGAAGCTTTATCATTCAGCTTTTTTACATTCTCCTTTTTTCTAACAATAATCCAAAAAGAGCAAAAAATGCCATTTTCTGTTATAGAAAGAGAACCCCAGCTGTCCAGCCACACGTTATTGCTTTCGAATGAAATAATCATCACTTTTTATTTCATAGTAGTCTAATTGCACCCTCTACAAAGTTTTAATCCAAATTCATTACGCTAATCACTAAAAAGGCAGTTGGTGTGAGAGAAATCAATTTACATCCCAAATCAAGAAGCATATGGGATGCAAATCCACACAACTAAACTTCACTACCAAATGACTTGAATCACTCAACAGCTAGAGAAAAATGTAGCAAATGCTTTAAGAGCATAAGAAATGGCCTGAGAGCCACAATAGGCCTAGCTGTCCCAACACCACAACTGCAAAAATCTGCAGAGCCTCTGGCTGAAGTCACATCTGCATTTACACTGTCCATGTAATTCCCTCGCTAATTTAGGGCATTGATTCATCAGCCTTTGCTGGCCCTCAACAAGCTCACTGTCCACACTGCCAAGAGGAGAAAGCTTGAAGAGGGATCCCAGAGACTGCCAAGCTGATTTCTGCTCCCTAGCCTTGTCATGTCTCCATATCTATCAACATCCACTAGCTCCCTGGACCCACCATGGGAATGTGGGCACAGTTAAGTATCCTCTTCTCACTGCACCATCTAGTTCTCTGCTTTTCCATTTTGATTTAGTCTCTCTTCCCTTTATTTCATTTTTAATTTCCAAGACTCACTTATTTCTTTTACCTTTCTTTTTCTTTCCCTCCTTTCCAGGAGGCTCTTTGAGGTAGGAAAACTGACTTGAAGAGGTTAAATCAATACATAAGCCTCACCACTCCCAGCACTTTATCCCCCTGCCACACTCCCCCTGTGTCTCCAATCTCTCATCAACTGCCCTTCTTCTGTAGCTTGTCTGGCTCCACTCCTGAATTGTATTAAGAAAAAGAAAAACCCTTTAAGAAATGGCTTACCAGCATTTCTTCAGTGGCTTGCTGTCCAACCACACTGCAGATATCTCCAAAATTGGCTGCACATACCTTCCAGACAGAATGCAAGAAATAAAAATTAAGACCACAGTTTTAATTCAGCAAAATTCAAGGAAAAAAAATACAACTTTTAAAATCAGAAAAATGTGTTTTGGTGCAAACTCATTGAACTACTTTCTCATTCCATCGCTTTCTATGGTTTTTAATTTTTTTTCCTTCAAAATTTGTCAGCCTTTTTTAATCATAGAAAATCTCAGAACTTAAATGAAAAGGAAAGAGGATAAAATGTATTTGAAGTGCTGTCAATTAAAGAACACATGCAGCTATCAAGGGAAATAAGCTATTCAATGGCAGGATGAGACCAAAGCACAGCCTCCACATCTAAATATCATGATGGAATACTGCTTTACTTCATCTTTAATGAACATGAGCATCTTTAATTCCATCTATCCATACAGATATGAGCTCAGGTGGCTGATGCTGTATCAGCCACAGTTGGTTCATGTTTTCCCGGCTACCAACACAACCATAAGGACATATACCCTGCACTGCAGCTATCTGCAGCATAAGAACAAACAGATTCTTTCTTTGTTTCTAGTAATGAGGGTAGTGATTCTGGAAAAAAATCTCGGTATCAAATATTAAAATCTGTGGAAATGAGAGCTACAAACCCACCCACAGCTTTCACTTATACATTTCACAAATGAGATCTGCCAGGAAAGTTTCTCAGTCACATGCAAGTTCCAAGCATATGACCCATTTTTCACAGACCATCCAGACCAGATGCTCCTAATTCCTACCTTACGAACATGAAACATCCTGCAGTCACAGCACATCTCGCAGAACCTGGGAAGCACAAGTCTTTCCGTGATGTCCTTCCCAACCATGGAGGCCATTTTGCACATAATCTAATGACAAGACAGACACTAATCAGAGATGCCTGCACAATGCACCATTCTGTGTCAGCTAAGCAGAGGCTTTTTACATCTCCTCTTCATTCTAATGAACATAGTTTTACTGAAAACTGGAAAAAATACTGACAACAAAATTGCATTTGAATTGAAAAGGTTTGGCCACTTTTGCAAAGAACTTTGTTTCCCATTTCCTTGTCATGACACAATACAGGTGTAGAAGATGGCATTGATCTTCCAATAAACTGAATCAAATTCCCAGCTAACAAAGATAACTGGACAGACTGGAGACTCCTAGAAATTATTCTCCTACGTTACCCAACAGTCCTCTTAAAAAAAAAAAAAAAGTATGATTCTTTTACTATTTCAATATGAAACATATATATGTACAAGTAACAGAAAATTATTGACAATTAATATGCTTAAGAGACTTCTGAGTCCTGCATGGTTTAAAATTAATTACAACACTACACTGCATATATGCAACTCCCAAACATAAAATGCCCAAAGAAACGTATCGCACCAAAAAACAACTCTTCCCTCTAACTGCTCTTTCATTCTAACTTGTACTGAAACATTAAAAAAAAAAAATTAAAAATTAAAAAGAATTTTATGTTTACTTTTCCCAATCATGTCAGTAGAACTACTTACATTCATTCCCCTGTAATAACAAATGATGGCTTTTCTAACCTCTAGGAGGTTGATGAGGTACAGAAATTTCTGTCAAGTTTCAGCACTTTAAAAACCATGAAGACAAATGAAACTAATCTGCTTATACTTTATTCCCTTATGTAATTGTAAGCTTCATCAAGAAGCACTAGAAATTTGGTGCCAAATGCAACAGTGCTGGAGCCTTTTTACTGTTTATTTGTCCAGCCACTGTAGGGAAGTAAAATATTAAATGAGGTCTCTCTCAAGCAAAAAGAAAAGAAAAAAAATTCACCCAGCAGAAAGCATCAATTGCAAAAAAACCCAAAAGAAACAAAAGGGCATACACCTGCCATTTCTCCATTATAAATTAACTAATCTGCTTACTATTTTAATTCAACACATACATTTTAATTATGAAGGTTGTGTCTAATGCAAAAAAAACTCCACCAACCAACCAACCATGAGTTAATCAACTCAGATCCTTATTACTTTGCCCAATAAAACACAACAAAATCAATAAAGAGAACAGACATACAGTAAGGAGCAACAGAACTGAGGCATTAAAGCTTTTGAACTGATGGAAATTTTCCACACAGGCAATTTAAACTTCCATAAAATAAACAGATAAACCTTCAAAAAATTAAAACGCCAACGCAGCAGATGCTTTAGAAGTCAATAAAATTAATCCCCTGCACTGTCTCATCCAGCTGGGTTGTTTTTTTTACAGCATATATAAGCTATTGAATTTAAATCTTAACTTGACCAGAGTGTACAGTACTGACACAGCACAGTTGTTACAGATTTGTTATTGAGAGGGGAAAGTAACATTTTCCTTTTAGCAATGGCTGTGCAACCTGGAAACACACCACCACCACTGCACTATCAAACATTCAGGCACGCTTTTGGCTGTGTGATTTGGCACTGCTGTTACTTACAGCCACAGCTTCTGTCTTCACATCATCGTTGCTGTCGGGGGCTGTTAGATCTATCAGCACAGGGCACACTTTGGTCTCCACATCGTATCTCTCGATGAGTTCTTGCTCCAACAGCACTAACAGTGCTGCCTGGCTTGTTTTTCTTACCTGTCATAAAAACACAAAAAATTGAACCAAGCAATTCTAAGAGAGTTTTATTTGTTGAAATATATGTGTCCTGTATTTTGGAAGCTGTACTTATATACCAACACACAGCAGTACTAACTGCACACAGTGAGAGGACAAGTGCTCCACAAGTACTTTTGCAAGCACTTCACGTTTGCTGTCCTGTGTTTTGGGAAGTATATGAATTTTATTAAACAAATCCTCTTTTTCTGAGATTAACAAGAAATAGGCTGGCAAGGAAAAACTATATTTATTTCCAATGCTTTTAAATTCTGAGACACAATTTTGCTTAGTCCCATTTTAAAAAAAATTGTACAAAAATAAGATACCTATTAGTGACTTCATAGCTGGCTAACCCCTGCCTCTAAAAGGAATAATTTCATCAGAAGAGAAAACACTACATACAGCAGGAGACTACATATACTGCAATGCAGTAATTTTGGAAAGACCTTTGAGCTCTTTGTTTCAGAGATCTGCAGCCCAATGAACTATTTAACTGAGGTTAAAACAATGAAAAGAATCATTGAATCTTCTAGCGGGAGAACATCAAACAAAAGTAGGGTTGTTGTATTATGCATGAATTAGCAAAACAACTACTAAGAAAAACAGGTTTGGGTAGTTCTTTTTAACTATGAAAAGTTTGAAAAGGGCAAGGAAAAATGTGACAAACTTTTCATAGTTAAAGAGGCCTAAAATACTGAAAATAATGTATCAACTAGCATTAATCTAGTCTGAAATGACTGAAGAAGCCTCAAGAAGGCTTTGGACAAGCTAACTTATACATGCAGAGAAACAAACCACATGAGTTCAATCCAAAACTTTTATTGGATTGATATACAAATAACTGAAGGTACACTATGGTGTTAAAAAACTGAATTATACAAAGGACTCAGTTTTTTATTACTACTGTTCCTTTTTGCCAGAATTTAAATTACGTAAGTTTGTCTAAATGACTGATTTTGTCCATATGAATACAATACCTGATGAAAGGCCCCAAGTCAGTATAGATTACATTAAATGTAAAAAAACTGTTATGTAATTTTCTTTAAAAGTTTTTCTTTAAATAAATTCATAGTACCATGTATTTCATGTCCATTCCAAATCCTTATATCCGAAAATGTAACACACCTGTATGATACTAAATTTAAGTAACTTCATATCACAACAGTATTTCACCAGCTAGTAAACTACCCCTACAAGAAACGTACCTGGTTATTCTGGTCTGCGAGATATCGCACCACAATAGGCAGTAAGTATTTGGAAAAAGCATAAGGGATTGAAGGTCTGTTTTCTTGACAGAACATAGCAATGTGAGGCACCTGTTCCATCAGTTCTGCCCGCACTGTTGGCTCTGTAAAGGTCAAAACAAAACCAAAAAAAAGGCATAATGTATGTTTACAAGCATACTTCCCAGATCCAGAGTAAGCTTCTTACATACTCTACATACAAAGTATGTTCTCAAGTCTTCATGTGAGTGTGTTTGTCAAGCTTCATTTTTGATAATCTTTTTACAAAACCAGATAAAACTACACTCTGTGCTGCCAAACTACTAAAAGGTCATGTCTCACATTCTTAGTAATAAAACAAGAAGAGGTGTAAGACAGCTAGGCACTAAATGTTATGAGTATCAGAATTATTCAAACTCCCGATGAGCATCACCTACTTCACAGAAACCTCCTACAGAGAAAGCCAGCCCAGAACTGGCACCACTGTGAGAAGAAAGGAACTGAAGGGGAGTCTGGGCATCTCAGATGGGAAAGATCCCACTGAGCAGGACAATCAGCCATAACCACAAATGCTGTTCTTCATTCTTTGCTTTATAAGGCTACTGATGTCATTGTCAGATGGAAAAGGTCCTGCATCTTTCCAGCTGCTTCTGTTAAACCTTTGAGATGTGTTTCTCACCAAAGTTGGTCATTATTTTAAAAATATTTAATCCAATCTTTAAATTCAAGAAACGGTACACTGCCTGGATGAATCCTAATCCCCACAGAACATGCACATATATCTGGGGGATGAGAGAAGAAGCAAGAGAAACAATATAGGCGTGGATTAAATTCCAACTACTAGAAAAACAGATTCAATTTAAGAAGCAGGACCTTATTACATGCTTAATTTCTCCATGGGGATAAAAAAAAAAAAGAATCTAAACTAAGTACTTCTGCCCTATCAGGATTTGCTGATATATGCAGTTACCACTGGTCTACTGATTACCTATAAAAATACATAAACCCCATCAATTACTCTTAAATTATACTAATTTGATTTACAGTATTTTAAATAATAAGATGATATATGTCACAGGATAAGAACATATGCCTCACTGAATTTTTACCTAAAAGTTGTTCAGGTAAAACTTAATGGTATAACCTGAACCATCTTCTTTGGAATACTTGTAATTAACATGATTCATTAAAAATACAACCTTTTGTTAAATGGAAGCATGCAACATTCCTTTGTGTTTAACATGACAAATGTGTGCAGCACTTGGCTTTCTTGAACACTGGCTACAAGTGTAAACTCAGGTCTGAATAAAACATTACAAAGCCTGCTGTGTGCAGTCTTTTCTTCACTGAGAACAATGAAAACAGGAGAGATCACTGCACACAATGTAATTAAATGCCTATGGGCTCCAATTCCTTCACTATAGACTTAAATTACTTTTCCTATAGAAAAACACACCAAAATCAGAGTTGGAGGGACCTTATAGATTATCTAGTTCCAACCCCTGGGGGTAGGGGTTCCACTAGACCAGGTTGCTCAAAGCCTCATCCAATGTGGACTTGAACACTTCCAGGAATCCTCTGAACATTTATGAGTTGCTGACCAAGTTGCAAAATGCAAAATGAAGTCTCAGATAAATCAGTATCATATAGGTTTGCTGTTCATGACAATAAAATAAAAAACGTCTTCCAATATGCTCTGTATCTCCTCCCAAATGTTATCAGGAGCACACAGGAGAAAAATATTTTTATTTAAAGTTCAGACATTCTGAAACATGCAGGCTGAACTCCATAAGCAATACAGGCATCCTGAGGTTCGTATTGAAGAAGTCGGATCCAGAAGAACACTACACAAACTATGTGCAAGTTTAAGCAGATCTAACAAAAATTCACACCCTAATAGAATGTTGAACTCTAGTCTGGTGATGATCAAACATCACATTTGTAGCACTAAATGTAACAACTGACCAAAATGTGCACCTGTAACTAGGACAAACTAATAGTTAATGAGATTATTAATTCTGAAAGTTGAAGTCTCCATTTCATACTAATGCAAAGAAAATATTCCTATTGTAGTAACTCATATTTGCTTCCTTACAAAAATTTGCCAGAGCAGTCCTTAGAACATAAGGTAAGAGAAGGTGCAATTGTTCATTAGGATGAGGTGGTGTGGGGGGGTCAACCATAGTAGATCAGGTGCTTTCAAGAGTCAAGGTGGCAAAAATATCTATTTTCTTCCTACATTTAATTCCATTCTGGTCCTTTTATCTGACGCAGCCTGGCTTCTTCAGTTCTGGAAGAGGGACTTCAAGTGTGCCTGAGAAAGGAGTCCTTTTAGATGACAACTTCGACACATCAGCATGTTTTTTTTCCACCTGTGTGACAACCTGCCCAAAGGTGGCTGAGTTAAAGAAGCCTTGCAAATACCCTCCATTTGCAACTGCCCAGTATCCACTGAAAGCAGAGCAACTACAAATGGAAGAGTCTTTCCTTGCTGAGTACATTTTGAGATAAAGATATTATCTCTGCAAAGAGGCTGTACACAGCCCCTCTCCCCAGAGCAATTTGTTTGAAAAGGGTGTAGATGGCAAATAGAGCAAGAAGAGGAACCATGAGGATGGGCAAGGAGGATGGGAATTTGATGGACAAGAAATGGAAACCAGTGCCCAAAGCCAGGGCTGGAGAACTCATGCCCACCTTTCCCATAAGGCTGTTATTTCAAGACATGCCCAGGACATGACCTAGGGGTACAAGTGATTCATGTAGCAACACTTATCCCTAGGATCTTGTTCTCTCATCTTAGGACTCATGCCTTGTTTCTTATGGCAGACAGAGGATGACTGGAGGCAGGGAGGGCAGAGGTTAAAGGAGATGGAGAGTAAGCAAAATCAATCTGACTGAGGCTGCATTTTTGGCAGCAGTGCTTCTTAAATGGCTTCTAAAATTATTTGGGCAGCTCCCACCCTCCCAGACATAAAAACCTGCAGCTTTATTTTTGCCAATGCTACTGTTCATGCAGCCAGACAATAAACCCTATCAAAGAACTGATCTAGCTGATGCAGCTGTTGCCTCACCACAGCAGCATCGTTAAACAGCAAGAATTGGCACTTAATATTGATTTCCCTGTGCAATCGCACAATTCCCTCAAGTAGCAGAACTGCCTGATGATGGAAGCAAGCTAGAACTGAGGGAAAGAAACAAAATGCTGAGAAAGCAAATCTATTCCTTTGCCTAGTCTGAAGCTGTGCAAAATGTTCACGCCAGGCTCTTGACAGAGTAACTGCACACTACTCATTTGATTGCAGCCTGAGCTCTGTCTTGATGATGAAGAAATACTTCTGCAATCAAAGCCAACAAGAGCTCTGTATTAAGCATATCAAGGGCTGTGTACATACTTTGGACACTAAGCACTCAAAACAAGGAGACTGTTTCCATACCTCTTTGACACCTCTACAGTTTGCCCACTCACTGATAAAGCAATGGCAACACTCTTTCCCCAAAATGATGAGGTTTGCTGTGAAACTGGATTCATATATTTCTTTATGAAGCACTCCAGTAAGACTGCAGGATGTACCAAAACCACGAGATCCTTTTCCTTCAGAATAGGGTTCATCTATTATGCAGCACTTATGTCAGTTGTCTGACAATACTAAAGACCTACAGATGTAAAGTGAGCCCCTTTCTTCTTGAGCTACCAAGTCAGCTCTGGCTTTGTGAGAAACACAGCAGATGAGACGATGCAATTAAAGATTTGAAACATTCATACCCAGGAATGAATTAGAACTGTAAAGTCACCTTAGTTCTTATGTTCCCTAATTTTTAAGTACACAGCTCTGGGATCTTTGTAAGGTGGATTCAAAGCCACAAACAAGGAGCACTGTGTAGGGAACTGGCGGTGTAACACAACACCATAATTCACCATCAAAAGGCATTTGTGCTGCTCTGGGGAATTACTGCTGCTAGGCAAGAACCTGAACCTTAAGCTTACCAATTTAGATAAGAGCTCAATTCTTCCAAAGGCTGAAGCATATGTTCCAGTGTGTACTGAATGGAGCCTAATCTTGCAGTCTGATGCGGTTACAGTAGAGCTTTTTTTTTTTTTGCATTATGTTTCCTTAAGACCCAAACAACGATGCCAAAAAAATCCACTGAAGTCGGGGAGCTTTCTCATTCCCTTCATCTCTTCCTCAGCTTTGTCTTCAGCTTGAACAGGTGGCAGCTCCAAGCAGGGATTCCAGGGGGCTTCAATACACAACAGCCTCTGCCATTTCAGTTCAAACTTCTCTGTTGCTTAAAACCAAATTTGCAGTTTGGTCATTGTGTTGGGTTTGGCCAGGACAGCGTTAATTTTTTTCATGGCAGCTGGTACAGGGCCATGTTTTTGATTTTTGCAGGAAACAGTGCTGATAACTCAGGGATGTTTTAGTTATTGCTGAGCAGCGCTTACACAGAACCAGGGCCTCTTCTGCCTTTAACCCCACCCCAACAGCCATCAGCCAGGACAGCTGAACCCAACTGACCACAGGGACACCCCAGACCATGGATCATATAGAGCTGAGGGAAGAAGGAGGAATGGGGGGAAGTTTGGAATGGTGGTGTTTATCGTCCCAACTCAGGTGTGAGGGAGCCCTGTTCTCCTGGCGATGGCTGAACAGCTGCCTGCCCATGGGAAGTGGTGTATGAATTCCTCTCACATTCACAGTGAAGATTTGAGCATTACCCAGGGTTGTTATGTTCACGCTCACACATTTAAATCAGCTTAAACACTGTTTCCAGCACAAATCCAAAACAAGGCCCAATACTAGTTACTATGAAGAAAATTCTCTCTGCCAAATCCAGCAGTTATGAACACAGTGAACAGTGTACAGCAGCTACATGTTGCTTCATAAAGCATAAGCTCATCCAGCTGGGGAATACGTCTGCACTCTGTGTTTTTTGCACTGTACAATACAGTCAAGGACCAGGCTTTCACAAGTATAAACAAAATCTGGGAGGAGAATTTTGCTTCACATCACGTTTCTATTTTAGGCAGTCTGGAAAAATCTCTGTGTACAGCTAGGTTCTACATAAATTTGCCTGGAACAGTATTTTTCCATTTGGCAGAGGAAGTATTTTTAAATGCTGATCTTTTCAAACTATCTCTTGAAAGTACAAGACTATCTATTCCTTAAAGAAGCAATCAACTAAAAAGAAACCCTGCAATTTGTTAAAACAAAAATTTTGAAAATAAATATAAAATACTAATTTCCTTACTCATTAGCATTTTATTTCATTCTATGATAACTTGTGTATTATCTAGACACATAGTTACACCAAATTGAGTTTTAGGAATCAAGCAAAATTAAGAGAATTACAAGACAGTGAAAATAACTTCACTTTCTTCCGTTTATGAAATAATTTTGACAAGAAGTTTCCAGAATAAAATGACGGGGTTCTACCTCTCTTCATTTCCAGACTACACAAAACCATCAACATGTTCAAATCAGCACTTCCAGAACCTGGGCAGACTTTTTTCTGCATAAACAAATCCTCAGTTTCAGCTATTTCACAAATGACCATTCAATCAACAACCTAAACTGACTCCAAAATCATAGAAGTAATTAACTATTTCTTCTTCATCCGTGAAAAAACGCACTTCCCCTAAAATCTGACACCATCTATCTCTCATGTAAACTGCCAGCATCCTCACTCGGCTACTCCTAGCACAGACACTCAGCTTGGATATATAAATGTATGATGTTTATTTCAACCCTGCTGAGGCTTCAGTTCACTCTCTATTCCACTTCAGCTATGAGGAAGTAAAGCACCACCAACAGCTGCACACTGGAAATTAAAAGGGGATTATTTTAGAACTGCACAGTATAATACCAACTAATTGCTTCAGAGCAGTTATTTATAAATCAAGTCATTATTCCAGAGCTACCCCACAACTAGATTTATTTCACAATGCTTTATTCTGCAGCAATGTATGGTATTTAGAAAAAAGTCTGCAATGCTTTCATTATCCCACTATGACCATTCTGAAATACAAGCAGCAGTGAATTTCCACTATATTTGTGAGGGGTTGTAAGGTTTTTGTGTTGTAAAACTGTATATGAAAAACAACCACTGAAGATGTTAAAGCTGCTTTAACTGACAATTTTTATGAATGCTTTAAGTACATCTGAATATTAATAATATTGCCCTTTGTTCTTATTAAGGGTTGTGAGCAACAGGGAAAGGTGTAAGTGCATGGCCCTGCATTAACACTTCCATTCTACACGAGAATAATTCACAGAATCACAGAATAACCTGAGTTGGAAGGGACCCAGAAGGATTATCAAAGTCCATCTCCTGGCTCTGCAGAGGACCACCCCAAAGTGTCACACCATGGGTCTGAGAGCATTGTCCAAATGCTTCTTGAACTCTGTCAGGCTTGGTGCTCTGACTGCTTCCATGGGGAGTCTGTTCCAGTGCCCGAGCACCCTCTGGGTGAAGAACCTTTTATTAACATCCAACCTATACCTCCCCTGACTCAGCTTTATCTATCCTCTTCTTTCCCCAAAAATAACTTTCCATTTCCCTCTTTCTTCTACAAGCAAGTATTTTCCCTTTCAATTTTTTACCATTTCCCACTTCATCTTTCCCTATGACTTTCCTATCTCTTTCAAACATAAAAGAAAAGCTAGACAAGTGGAAATATACTATAACCAGAGCCCATCTCTTTTAGCTTAGGAGTCCAGCAGAAAGGCCGATGTGTCTGATGCATGTGCTGCTTCAGTAGTCAGGCTCTTTCCTTCTACTAACAGAAATGGATTTCATTACTGACTGGCAGAGCAAGGAGTGAAACAGACTAATGAGGGAGGGTAAAGTCACCATTAGTCACTCATCAGATGCATGGAGAGACAAAAGAGGTTTACATCAAGCACAGGAAAAAATTCTTAGCGTAGCACGAGGTGAGAGATGAGGTATGGAAAATCCTGAAACATGAAGATGGGGAAAGGAAGAAAATACAGTTGGAGACATTGGCAGCTGGGAAAAGCAAATATTAGCATTCTCATTAATATTGCTTACATATGAAGGTTTTTGTTAAATGAAATGCTGCAGTATGTGCTGTTTGACAGGTAATGTTGGCATGTCTCAAAATACCAACAGCAGTAATTGAACATTACATTAATAAAACCATTTAAGTACACTATTAAGTAATTAGGGTAGTGAGGCCATCCACATTAAGCCTGATTACAGACCTTCAAAATCTAATGACTAATTAGCCTAATAATTGTTTTCAGAATCAGACTGTTTTGGAAACTGCATTTACAACTGATTCTTTGCAGTAAAGAGATTACTTTTCATTCAAAAGAAAAACATCCTAGTTGGCTATATTCAGACAAATAAGCACCAGCGCTTCAGGATGTCATTTTATTTTCCCCTCATCATTTCTTTTAAAAGATATCCATGCGTACCTATATTTCATAGTAAGCTAAATTACACATGTATTTTAGAAACCAAGATACAGACTCTCACTTCTCACTTTTAAAGAAACTTCAGAAAATAAGATTTAAAGCTTCTGGAGCCTCTTGCACACTAAGCAAAATGCCAGTAATGCAGTAATTCTGGCTGGGGCTAACTTTCAAAGCCAGTTAATTGCACTTCAGCA
This sequence comes from Zosterops lateralis, assembly GCF_965231275.1. Classification (NCBI taxonomy): domain Eukaryota; kingdom Metazoa; phylum Chordata; class Aves; order Passeriformes; family Zosteropidae; genus Zosterops; species Zosterops lateralis. The sequence goes on along the minus strand of NC_139762.1, from coordinate 101,220,283 downwards.
CACAATGATGCAATCTTGTATCATCTAAGCCACTCACAAGCTGGTACCAAAAAAAAAAAAAAAGTTTGAATTATACTAATTTACTTAAGTGAAAAACTCAAGAACTCAAGACATAAAGCCCTTGTTCAAGCCCTCACAAGCCTGTGGCTAGTCTACATTTGAGAATGAAGAAGACCCAGCTGTCTTAATACAAAGATAAGCATTTTTAATCTAACAAGGGTTTATGGGGGATAACTTAACATTTGCCAAGCACTGAGCTTATATGCCAAACTATTCTTGGCCTGTAGAGATTCAAAGACACCATAAAAAAAATCTAAGTGGGAAGTCATACATAACATCCCTAAAGAAACAGAGAAATTACAAAGGGAGCAAACAGCAGATACAAAAGCAGTACAAGGTATTTTTCTTACCTGTCAGTACTCTAGGAAATTTGGTACCAAAACCAGAAGGGAAGTCCAGTTTAGGAGTGAAAAACACCCAAATTCCACAGCAGAATCACAGATTTAACAGCAACACCCAACTACAGCAATAAAGACAAAAATGGAAGACTTCCAAACAACTCAAATTCAGAGAATAACTTTCTTTAGCAAGTAAGGGCCTTGAGGGCAGCACAAATGCCACTGATGGGTTTCCTCTATGGAACAGTTACCCTGTGCTGCCATAGACATACAACAGCAGCACATGACACCAAGGCAGAACAAATCCTGTGTTCTGCCAGCACTGGGAGCAGCTCATTTCCAGCACCACCTTTAGTGGGTATTTTTTCCCAGTAGAATCACAACAGTGATTTTAAGGCTACAAGTGTAAACTGGAACTAATTCATTACCCACATATAAACTGGAATTAATTCATTAGAAAGAGTTCAAACTACCCTGTCAGGAGAAGGCACATTTTATATCATTTGTATGGGCAGACACAATGGTAATCAAAACTCTTTTTCACAAAATACAATTCAGTGCAACTCTGCACTAAGGGTCTAAATGAGTTTCCATCAAAAGCTACTTTTTTCAGATCTTTTTTGACAAAAAGCTTTTATAAAACCGGTTTTAGAGCTGATATTTGCTTTTGCCATGATGCCTCAAAAAATCTGTCTTAGCTAGCCAGCTAGTATCTCAAGATACGTATTGATGAAAGTAAACCGTGTTCTCATAATTTTCTTTCATCCTATAATCATATATTTGGACAACCAAGATGACATTTAGGTTCTTAATGTTTTATCACAGTAGATGAAGAATGAAAATGATTGGAAATTCTCCTGGTTTTAAACACAGAAATGGCTGTCTCAGTATAGCCCCAGCTAAAAGGTATTAAAAACAACCAAAACAAACCTGAATAAAGCTAAAAAACAAAACAAAACAAAACAACCAAACCAACAAACCACAAACCCAAAGAATTTTAAAAAACCTTGAGACTGATTCTTTTTCAAGCAAAGGCCATGTCTGAAAAACATCAACCCAACTATGAGACTTCTGAAATTGCAAGGTATTAACAGGACAGAGGGCTCCCTTGGCAACTTTAGGAGAGCTGGTATTTCTAGTTCACTGCTGTACCTCTGCTTTAGAAACCAGCATCATCAGCCCAGAAAGAGAACAGATATTGTGTATCCTGGGTATATTCTTCAATTCCAACCTCATTGTACCAATTACTGAGAAAAAAAAAAAAAAAAAAAAGGAAAAGTATCTTGCTCTCTATGACTTGTTGGATAAGAGAACACAAATAGTTCCAAATGTTAAAAGAACTGGCATAAGACTGATAAGCATCAACAATGAGAAATGAAAAGACTTGTAAAAATGAAAAGACTTGTACTTAGTCATAGTTTAGTTTGACTTCCAAGTTTGTTTTTATTTTATTTGTTTAAACATTTAAACATGAAGGTTTTACTCCAGGTTTTACTCAAATCATACAAATATCTTGCTCTAACCAAGCAAGTTAAAACACACAGGCACTTTTACAATGTTTTCTTATTCCAAATTCAGGAGCTTTTATGTTTTATGGACAAATTGGAAAAAAAAATATTGTAAATGAAAAGAAGCAAGACAAAAATTAACAAGTCTAATAGTAACAACCTTAAACATACACATGCACAAAAACCAAAACCCCAGCAACAAAACCAAAAAGCTGAAACAAAAAAAACCAAACAAACCCCACTGTGCTGCAATATGAGTAATAGCCAAGCTCATATACCATGAAGACAAAAAGCAGATCTAGTTCCCTAATGAATTTTCACATGGTTTAAAACACAAGGATATTCTAATAACTTGTCTTACCGAAACCAGTCAAGTCCAATACTGCAACTGCTCGAGGCACAAGACTCAGTAAAGTCTGCAGAAATTTAATTTGTGGAGCAGCTGCAGAATCCAGCACTACTAGTTTGGCAGATCTGAGACAACTTCTACAATGCAGGAAAAGCCTGAACTGCTGCTTTTACTGATGCTGAGAAAATATCAGCCCTGACTAAAAATGTACCCCACCCTTGTTAAAGGCAACAAATTGATTTGAGCTCAACTCTTGGCTTCCACTACATTTCTGCCTAAATAAACTTCAATTTGACACACTTAGTTGGTCACCAATGAAAAGCCTAAGGCTACAAGTTGCTGCAAGAGGCCATTTTCCCTTGGACACATCTGTCCTATTTTCTAAACTGAAGTGGAGCTTCATAAAGTTTCTGATGCTCAAAACTATTCACAGGGCCCCACAAACAGGCAACTGTATATGCAGATTTCAGAAGCAGAGCTTTGCTAGGAAAGCACTCTATAAACAGTAGCATGTCACTGTTCTCAATTAAAGACACATTTTATAGTAAGTGAATAGTGACATTTTTTCCCTTTTGAAGAACCCTTGGAGAGGTACTCAATACAATTATGTAATGCTTACAACAGGCTATTTTTCCTGGCTAAACAAGGACATTCCCTCAGAAAAATAAAACCATGCATTTTAAATTAATACAGTAATGACAGAATAACAGAAATCAGCAGATTATATTTTTACCCTTGGAAAGCATCATCTTCTGCAGTTCCAGAAGGAGAAAAACTAACAGACAATAAATAGAAGAAACATTTTCTTCTCATTCAACATTTAATACAAATTGCTGTCCATACCACTACAACAATAACAAAGAATGACCAGATCTTTTCTGGTGTTTTGCTGCTAGACTTTCTTCCTTCTGGTGTGTCAAATGTACCAGCTATGTTGAAATCAAGCCCTTAACTCTTTCTAGAGCATCTTCAAGTCAGAATTTTGTTACAGCTGTGTCCACACCATTTTTCTCTTCATCCACTCCCCCATCACTTTTTAAGCACTTCTTTTCTTTCATATTTGTTTCTCATTTTTTCTCTTGCTTTTGCCCTTTATGCCAAACACTCGGTCCCAATATATTGATTAGCAACAGACACACTGGATCTACAGAGTCCTCCTACTCAGAGCAAAGGGGTGCACAGTGAGCTCACTACATTGGACTTCAAGAGCAGACTTTTGGCATCTTCAGGGACCTGCTTGGTGGAGTACCATGGGATAAAGCCCTGGAGCGAACAGGTGCCCAAGAAAGTTAGTTAATATTCAATGATCACCTCCTCCAAGTGCAGTAGCAATGCATCCCAACAAAGAAGTGGTCAGGCAAAAACATCGGGAGGCCTGCATGGATGTACAAGGAGCTCTGGGACAAACTCAAGCAAAAAAAGGAAGCCCTACAGAGGGTGCAAGCAAGGACTGGCAACCCAGGAGGAATACAGAAAAAGTGTCCAAGCTGCCAGGGATTGGGTTAGGAAAGCTAAAGCCCTCAAAGAATTAAAACTGGTCAGGAACGTCAAGGGCAACAAGAAAAGGTAAGACTAGGGAAAATGTGAGCCCTCTCTAGAAGAATGTGGGAGACCTGGTTACCTCAAACATGGAGAAGGCTGAGGTACTCAATGATGTTTTTCCCTCAGTCTTCAGTGGCAAGTTCTCCACCTGAGTCCCCGAGGGTGAAGGTGGGGACTGGGAGAATGAAGAACTGTCCACAGAAGAAGATCAGGTTCAAGATCATCTAAGGAACCTGAAGGTGCACAAGTCCACAGGACCTGATGCAATGCATCCACAGATCCTGAGGGAACTGGCAGAAGAAGTGGCTAAGCCACTATCCATCATATTTGAGAACTGTGGCAGTCCAGTGAAGTTCCCACCAAACTGAAAAGGGAAAACAAACCCCTCATTTTCAAAAAGAGAAAAATAGAAGACACAGGGCCAGTATCACCTTGGTGCCTTAGCAAGATCATGATGCAGATCCTCCTGGAAACTGTGAAAAGGCACATGGAAAATAAGGAGGTGATGTGTAAGAGCTAGCACAACTTCACTAAGGTCAAACCATTCCTGGCAAATTTGTTTGCTTTCAACAATGGGGTTAAAGTATTGGTGACTAAGGGAAGAGCAACTGTCGTCATGTACCTGGACTTATGTAAAACATTTGACACCATCTCGTTACATCCTTGTTTTTAAATTGGAGAGACATGGATTTGACAGATGGCCACTCAGTGGACAAACAGCTGGCTGGATGGCTGCACTCAAACAGCTGTGGTCAACAGCTGGATATCCAAGGGGAGACCAGTGACAACTGGAGCTCCTTAGGGGTCAATATTGGGACCAGCATCTTGGTTGATGACATGGATAGTGGGATGAAGAGCACCCTCAGCAAGTGTGCCCACTACACCAAGCTCTGTGGCAGGACTGATGGGCTGGAGGGAAGGGATAGCATCCACAGGGACCTTTATGTGCCTGAGAAGTGGGCCCACATGAACCTCATGAAGTTCAACAAGGCCAAGAATGAGGTCCTGCACCTGGGTTGGGACAAACCTTGGTACCAATACACGGTTAGTAGAGAATGGACTGAGAGCAGCCCTGAGGAGAAAGATTTGGAGATGCTGGTTGATGAAAAGCTCAACATGACCCAGCAATGTGCCCTTGCAGCCCAGAAAGCCAAACGCATCCTGAAGTGCATCAAAAGCAGCATGGCCAGCAAGGCAAGGGAGGGGATTCTGCCCCTCTGCTCTGGTGGGATCCAGAGCATCCAGCTCTGGAGACCAAGATAAGGAGGACGTAGACCTGCAGCAGCAAAGCCAGAGGCATGTAATGAAACTGATCAGAGAGACAGAGAACCTCTGCTATGAGAGAATGCTGATAGAGCTGGAGCTGTTCAGCCTGGCAAAGAGAAGGCTCTGGGGAGACCTTCCTGCAGCCTTCCAGTACTTAAGGAGGCCTGAAAGAGAGTTGGAGAGGGACTTTTTACAAGGCCATGTAGTGACTTGAAAGGGGTAAATAGCTTCAAACTGAAAGAAGGCAGGTTTAGATTAGATACAGAGCAGAAATTCTTCACTATGAGAATGGTGAGGCCCTGGAACAGGTTACCCTTAAGTTGTGGATGCCTCATCCCTGGAGGTGTTCAAGATCAGGGTGGATGGGGCTTTGAACAACCTGGTTTTGTGGAAGGTGTCCCTGTCAATGGCAGGCCTCTTCCAACTTAAACCATTCTCTGATTCTGTATTTGTAGCTTCACCACTTCTTGCTGCTTCTCTTACCTTCACACTTGCTTGCCCAAAAAAGCCTAAAGGAACACCTTCAACATGAAAATTCTATCAAAATTTATGAGAGTTTCGCACAGATGGTTTCCAAGTTTATTTTCAAGGCAAGATGTACAAATCTTGATGCACAAATCTAAAATAATCATGTAGATCTCTTGAGTAGCAAAAGTACATAATAAAAGTTACTAAAAAATGTACTGCTGGAAAGCTGCAGTCCTACATTTTGAAGGGGTGTAAATTTGTTGATGAAAATAGTATGGAATGAAGTCCTCTTTGGGGGATGATTGAGAAAAACTAATGAATCAATGATAATTAAATTTTACACTATTTTATTGAATTTGCAGAAGCCTAGTTTGAATATTGGAGAAAGAACATACTGCTCCTGTGCTAAACACAGGTTCAGCACCTCTGAATTTCCCACATCAACCCAGTAAAATGTTCAGTGCTACCTACCTGAATCATCAGCTAATCTGCTGATTCTCTCCAACACAGCAATACAATCTCTCTCATCATCACTGACTTCCTTCAAAGTGTCCAGCAAACTTCGAGCCACCATTTGCCTAGTTTACAAGAAAGATTAAAAATCAGCATTATTTGTGTCCAGAAATACAGCTATATCAAAAAGTTATACAATAATACAAGTTTCTTACATCAAAAAGAATTTTATATATATTCACTTGAAAGTCAGTAAATTTAGTTAGCCCTGCTTTGGGAATTCTTACTTTTGATACCTGGCATAATCTTAAAGAACTGCAAGCTTTAAATGTAACATTAAAGGTATCCCTTTCATTTACAAGGATAAGAGAAACCAGCCACCAAGACCAGAAATAGTAATCATCTGCTAAGTGGGCAAACAGGAGCCGAATGTCAGGAAGTCAGAATCAGCCTTCCATCCTCATCTGTGAAGTCCCTAATTTGGTCCATACAAAGCAAAGTAACACTAGTATCGTTAAAATGTTTTTAAACAGAATTCTAAATTTATTTCACAAAAGCATGAACACTCAATCTGAAGATTTTCATACCAATGGTGACATTTAAAGTCAAACTTCATTCAAATGCTATGGGTATATACTGTGAGCGGTGGGTACATACTGTGAAAAAAACACGTATTACCCAACCCATGTGTACCTGAAACATACATTAAGCAAAGTAGAAACATTAAGAAAATATTAAATAAGTCATAATCAACTCAGTTACTACTTTGAATGCACAAGAAAATTTTCTATGGATTAATTGATGAGTGATGGGATACAGTCAGATCTGGGATTTTGTCCTCCAAGGTTCTGTCACAGCCTATGCTACAAAGTCATACCCATGAGGTACCTAGGTAGCCCTAAATGCAGCTGGGAATGTGTGGCAATCAACCTTCTCCTCAAAAACAGCCTGCAATGGCATAAATCTTTTCTCACCCTATTGGATAATGTGAGTTACATGTCAGTTCAGAGAGCTAGCAGAATTATCCCTGAATAATGGAATGGGAATGGGCCAATGAACAGCGTCCAAGACACTGGTAGATCTAATAATGCCCTGGAGCAACTCAACAAAATGCTGAAGTAGCAAGTGTCAAGTGCCAGGTATTTCCAGAACTGAAGGACAGAAACACTATTAGGATGTAGCCTAGGTAGAAGCACTGCTGACAAACAGCAGTGCTGTAGACAAGAGCAGAGGCATACCTAAACTTTATTATGTTCACTACAAGCAGTGAACGTGAGCAGTGGTCAACAACTGATAAGAAAACAGATGGTTACATTTCTAGTGCACAAGGGAAGCTCAAGAACTTCACAATTCCATGCAATCAGAAAAAGGCAGGAGGTTTCCATGAATTCCCAAAGCTAAGCACACATTTTCTCCCACTGAAAATCAATAATTTAAACATTTCACATTGGCCACCTGCAGAACTAAACTGTTTTGACATACAGATGTATAGAACCTTCTAAAAAATCAAACTGAAGAAACCATTTGCTTTTAACCAATTTCCTCTCTCTCACTCTTTTTAAGTCCACAGAAGTACACCTCTCAGAGATCTTGATACACAGTTAAAATTCAGCCATCAAATCCCTAAGGGAGGGAAACAGACTGCATGACACACTAACCTAGAAGCAGAGTTGACTTGGTCTTTTAAAGGGCTGGACACCTCTGAAAAGAGAAGAGGAACAAATGAAGCATTTTCATAAACCAGCCTGTGTGGACACGTGTTTCCTACACACTAAATGTAGTCTTGGAAAGTGAGAGATAAGTCAACTAACCCACTGACTGAGCCTCAGCAAGTAAGGAACCACAGTAAACAGCACTACAACCCATCTAATAAACAGCTCAAATCCCATCTGACTCCTGGGGACTACAGAAGGGCTCTCTATCATGGGAGGAGTTTTGAGAAGACTCATCTTCTCATAGAATTGAACTCTAGTGGCTCAATCTCAGTGTCTTCACTAGCTCCTGTGGGTTGGATATGTACAGAAGGCCATAAACCTGCTCAAGAGGACGAGATGAAAACAGAAATCCTAACCTGAAGAAGACCTGACCTTTCTATTAAACCCGTTCAACTCACTCCATGCACTAAATGTAGGATGGCCCTCACCTGCATGCAGATGGTATTTCCCTCTTTAGCTTGTAAAGGAATCAATGGATCTACTTTTACAATAAGCAGATTTTAGTAAAAAGCAGAACAACAAAGGGTTGTTGTTTAGAGTAAGCTACACTCACTTAAGCAAACCTAACTAGGTAGGCAGCCAGTAATCAAAGAGTAAACACAAAACTCACTCCATTAATTTATCATCCATCCATCCATCCAGTGTTCTGGGAGATGATGGCCACACATGTTCTCCAGACATTAGGCTGTGATCTAGTTCTGCCAAGGTGTGCTTGGTCTATGACTGCCACCTAAGCAGCAACACATCTATTTATCCACTAAATAGTTTACACACCAAACAAAGGCCAGAGATCAAAGGCTGCAATGTAGCATGCAGTACAAGCACTTCCGTTACTATGTGCAGAAGTGGAGGATATTTAGCCAAATTCAAAATTTCAAGAGCCTGTCCAACACTAGGAAAAACTGAGAGGGTGTCTTGTAGGCACATTTAACTGCAATTAGCAGCAGGACAAAACAGGAATAGATTACAAACACCCTGGCTTTATGCTCACATGCAGGTGACAGGTATTTTCAAGACTGTACACACAGATATAATACAGGATGTGAGAATACACTCTGAGAAAAACTATAAATATCTTTGCTTCGCTTACTCAAACTCCTCTGAACATCATTAGCCCTTTAATAAATTTCTACTTTAGAAATTAATTTACTTCATCTGCTCAAGGAGTACATTTAGCTAATAAGCATACGTTTAAAAAACTGAAACAAAACCAGAGAAAAATAAAAGGAAACAAATACTTTATTTTCTTTGCCCATTTTTTCAGAACTTGTAAATCAAAATTTTGCAGAATCACAGAATATGCTGAGTTGGAAGCAATCCATAAGGATCACTGAGTCCAACTCTCAGCCCTGCACAAGACATCCCAAAGAGTCACAGCACATGCCTGAGAGCACCAATGACATTTTGTGTTTAAATTAATACTGGCAGTAGTAACTGAGCTTGGCAGTGTTTTCCCCAAACAAGCTCAGAAAATACTCAGAATAAACTCCCAATTTGAAAATCAACATCTTTGTACCCTTAAGAAGAAAGGCTAAACATGCAGAGATATATTCAAGCATTGAAGTAACTACAACTTTTCTTAGTGCTTTGGGTAAGTTCTGTCCTTTGTTAGTTCAGCTTAAATCATTTTAACATACATTTGAAAGGTAAAATTTCTCAAGCTATATTGTTATATTTAATTAATTTATTTGGGATGCACAGACCTGCAAATTTATGTGCAAAAATACCCTGTTTTGAGGTTTGTTTTATTTTTAACTACATTTTAATTTTTGACATACAGCAGGATCAAAAACACTGAGACAAAAACAGAGTGAAGTTAGAGATAAGAAGGAATAACCTAATTTATGCTAAAATGATGAGAAATGTCCCTGTCAGAACAAGGCCAGTATAGTTTCACCTGCATGTATTCAGCATGAGTTTGGCATTTCTTTACTGTCAGTACTCAAATACCCAAAAAAGAAACTACACTAGGCTAGGCTGCAGAGACAGAATGGAAGAGAAAAACAACTGCAGCTGTGGACAACCAGATTCTCAAACAACTTTAATCTGATCATACCTAAATAAAAATAAGGCAAGGTAGTCTCGACCTCCACAAAATTGTCTTAGAGAGGTTTTTTATATACATTACAGCAGAGTTCCTGTAATTACAGCATTCCTCTGTTTTAGTGAGGATACTCCAGGCATGCAAGTCCGAATTTTAAAATACACAGTTAAATGAAGTTCCTATGAAAGTGTTACTTTTAAGTTGTGAGTACACACACATGCCTAATCCCTCTTTGAGATCCAGTATATCCTCACTTACAGCTGTCCAATGAGTATTTTAAGTTTCTGTGGCCAAAAAACTTTTTTCAAAGGACATCAGGTATTCTCCCCAGAGAAAAGCAAAGACATACTTCAAAACACAAAGAAGTCTGGCAAGAGGATACTTCAAATTATCTACATCAATATGCAGATACAGTCTTGATACCCAAGACTGACCATACTCATGAACGAGAGTCTCCTGCTAAGATGTGCTTTGGTCTGAAGAGGAAAAAGCAGCAATAATTCCTCATAGGCTTATGAAAATGAAGGATCTGTGTTCAGGAACTGCCTCACTATCCAAACAGACTTACTGGTGAGTGCTCTACATTTCTGAGCCTTCTTAATGAGGAATGGAAGCAAGTTCATGGCAATAGATTAGAAAAACCCACAAGGGATTTTAACACAAAAGAAGAAAAGAGACAAAAACTATGCTCCAAACTGCACCAGCAACTAGCAACTGGTTTTTAAAGCAAGTGGCAAAAGGGAATCATCACCCTGGTATGTATGTACACGCACCAGTGCCACCAGACACAAGAAGACCCTGTGTTTTAGGGTGACAGCTTTGGCTCCCTGCTCAACATCTACTCCTGCTGCAATGTGATGTTGGATTATCAAGGCATATGCTAGAGATGCTTCTCAAATCTGGTCTGGAGGCTGCCTCTTCAATAATCACACCACAGCCAGACTCCCACTTGCCTTATTTTACAGGTACAACAGGGGTCATTTATTGTAATATTTGTCAGGTTCCCCTCCATTCTCATAGACTAAGGCAACATCTATGATGCTCACAATCAACACCAAAACCAGTAAAAATGTACACCATAACATACCCAAAGTTGTCACAAAGCAACTCTTTCCACCACTTGGGAAGCTATTAAAGGATTCCTGACCCCTCTCTCTCTTTCAGTTAATCCTATCAAAAATCCTACATATTTAAACAAAGATACTCCTATTTCCAAGCCCCATCTCCTGAATTTTTTTAGGACACAGACACTGATCCACTTCCATCTTAGAACAAGTGGCTGACAAATCATGAGTACTCAAAGAATCCACTTAAAGGAGACTAGAATTTTGCAGCAGTTGTTAAAAATCCCTTCACTTTAATCATTAAATACAATCACAGACTGCAAATAAGCTGCACAGGTAGATGATTAACCAGATAGAAAAGGATAATAAAACCAAATGCAAAGAGGAAATTATACCTAAAATGAAATTTAAAGACAAAAAACTGCCATACTAAAAGAAAATTCATCCAACTATAGAGGAAAAAAATCTTATTCTAATTTACCCAGATTCAATCATTATGTTTCAAGAGTTTGGAAAGTTTAATACGAAGCTTCCACAGAAATGCAGGTTCCAGGTCACAGAAACAACCGAAACATTAACTCAGTCATAAGTCTTTTAAAGCTTTTAAACTACTCATTAGTAATTGGATGCCCTGATACCATACTAAGACATAGGAATAAACAAATGTAATTTAATTAATCTTTTTCCTATTAAATGCTCTAGTTCCTCTGCATAGCAGAAATCCCCCCTATTATTCTGAGACTGACTAATGCTGAATCATCATAAACTGACTGCAGTAGTTACTATCATTTATTGTGATCTAAGTGCTACTCACAGCTATACCACTAATAATTATAATTTGTTATTTCCTGTATTTTCTTACGCTATGTAACACAACAGGCCTACAAAGAGAGCTAGGATTAAAAAACATGTTTGTACCAGCAAAATAATCCAAACAAGAAAACACTGGGGGGGAAAAAAGATCAGGAAAAAGTTCAGTTACTCCAAGCACCTTCCCATGCAGTAAAGCACAGGATGCATAAAGCTGGACAGAGCAATTAAAAAGACTCCAAGTTTATGCATGCCCCACATCCAGTGCAATCCATACTGAGAAATCAGAAACAGTTTTTTCTTAGCTGAGCAAGTAAAATATTGGGACCAGGATTCTTAGTTAAAATGCAAGGCACCCAACTTGCATTTCTGAGTTTGCTGTCCTCCCTACTGGCTTTTATTACGTAATTGTCATCTGGAGCCTCGAAGGCTCCTCTTCCCTCCTTCCCCCATGAAAAGTCAAAACATGCGAAAACTCTCTCCTGGTAGTGTAAGTGCCAATTTCATCTTAAACTGTAAAATACAGCAAATTTTGGATTTCAGGAAAAAACAAAATTTGAAAATGAAGTGTATTTCAGAACTCATCTGTGCATACAGGTTTATGCAGGTTATAACAAGAGAAACCATTCTGCAATTTTCAGCTTCGATTCAATGGTATGTTCATACACGTAGTGTGGAATTTTAAGTGCAGTTCACATGACTAAAGCTAAGAACGGGGCTAAATCCTTTCCAAGCCTAGGCCATGAACAACAAAGCAGAGGCTATCCTACTGGGTGGCTGATCACAGACTTTGCTTCTGCATATTACTGTATTAAGAATTCAACATTAAAGCAAACACACTTCATTTTGATGTTAACATATTTTATACCTTTCTGTGATCCTGTTACTGTTTACAGATCCAATTAAAATAAACCATGGGTTTGGATTTCTCCATTGGAGTGCAGAGCATCTGAGGGCCAAAGGGATGGGGTGGGATGTGTATCTGTCTGAAGTAGGCTACAATACCTGCGGCTTTTAAATGAAACAACTATCTCAGTGGCATTACAGAAATAAAAAGGAGAAAATGCAGAACACAGTATTAACTGGCCAAGTTCACTTTCAATAACCAGAAACAGCAATACTCAAACTGCAAACTACAGAGGAGATTGATTCTGAAATAAAGTTCTTGGGTTTCTCTTGGCCACCTCTCTTGGCTGTTCATTATGCTCTCCTGACTTTTCATGAAGTATTTTCTTAAACTCACTCGCACACAGAGTTATAGACGGAGTTCATTATCATCTTACAGTCCTGTGCCAACAGTAATGTTAGCATCTGCAAAAAAACCTGAACTGTGTGCTCCAATTAATGAAGAAATTCAAGAAGTCCTTTACTAGAGTTGCTTAAAAGGTGAACTAATGTTTTTCTGTTATCATTAATGTTTTGCTCTCTCTAAGTAGGAGGCGCATGAGCAGACAGGAGGGGTGGAAACTGAAGAGTTTCATAAAGGTGTTGGGTTTTTTGAAATTATTTGTATTCCATGCAAATTAACTTCAGTCAGATTTGAATCAGATGAATAGTTCGCATACCATTAGCCAGACAGGACATTTAAAAAGCATACCTGTTAAATATGTTCTCACTTGCAGCGTACTTGTCCAATCTTCCCAAAGGTGTCAACATTTCATCTTGTGAGACAAAGTCCAGGGCTGAAGGTATAATAATCACATCAGACTCTGAGCTGTAGTCATCCACACCAACTATCAGAGACATCAGAAATACTCCTTATAATCACAGTAGTTTGACACTAAAATGATGTCTATTGTTGGTCTGAAATACAGAAGCCCAGGCAAGGTCCCATTGACAACATAATTAGTAACTAAATCCCTTTGTTCCCACCAGCTTCCCCAGCCCCCATGAAATCTTTCCTATACAAGTGTGACTGATGATGTATTAATGGATTTTGAGGCATTTTCTCTAAGTTCCTAAGTAAGATTCATCACTAAACTTTCTGAGTATTTTTATACCTTGTATTTTTCTCAAGCAAATGCCTTTTATCTCATTGTACAGTCAGGTTTTTGAAGACACGTACTCAAATCATAGCTGCAGGTAGCCCAGAGTTTATACAACATGATCTAACAGAGCAAAAAGACTTTGTTCTAAAACAGAAAAATCTAAATCAAGCATGTAAAAAAAAAAATAATCAGAGTGTGTTGCTAGATCTGACTACCAAATACAATGGGTACAATTCACCTACTGCATAATTATTAATCAGCAAATCATCAGGGAATTTCATATACAGACCCCTTTATCAACAGAGAACCAAAAAAGTGGAAGTCCAATCCTGTTCTGCAGAGCTGCTTAAGAATTAGGATTTGAATTACCACTTTTTTAGTTTCCATATGCCCTCAAAACTGCTCTAAAACTCAGTCCCATAGCACTTCCGAAACACTCACTTCTGGCTGCAAATGAGATCACCTGTTTGAAAGGTCACCTCCATTAGTCCTGAAAACACAACACTGCAGTACACTACCCCTATTCTTCAGTCTAGCCAAATCTCTCTGAAACGCCTTTTCAAAACCTCCAAATAGAGAAGATCAAAAGACAGATCTACAAGGAAGAAAAAAGATTATTGTCCTCTAACTTTCCATTCAATTATGCTGTGCTATATAAATTGCTTACCAAATAGTGTGTCATTATTTTCAACATTCAGAATACATCAACAGCTTCCTTACTGTACTTCAAATGTCAAAAGACAAACACTGAGCTCTGGGAGAGGTAGATTTTTAGATATAAACTAAGTTAATGACACCTTTTTCCCATCAAAGTAATTCTCTCATTTTCTACATAGAGAATCCATGGACATCAACTGATCCCATCCTTGCACAAGGAACCAGAGCTGCTGATAGGACATGAAATTCTTGCCAGAAATCAAATGAAAAAGTGATGGAGAAAGAGGAAGTGTGTAAGAACAACCTAAGAGATGGGAGAAAGGAAGGAAGTATACTAGGAGCCAAAGGAAATGGAAGAGCAACCTGAGAAGAGTAATTAGTGGTGTTAGATATGTCTAAGGTACAGGACAGAATAATAAACTGCAGGGGGAAGAAGGAAAGGCTGAAAAGAAAGATCAGCTGCAAAAAGCTATTGCAACACAAAGGGAAAGCGTTTAGCAACTCCAGGTTTACATAACTATTTGAACTTGTGTTTGGTTTGGGTTTGTGGGTTTGTTTGGGTTTAATTTTTGTTGTTTAGTTTGGGCTTTTTGCAAGAATCATTTTTATTTTCACAGGAAGTGGGAGGAGAGTAAAAATGAACTCATAATGCAAGCTAGGACTTCATGCCAGGTTAAGTTAACAAGGAACAGGCTACATCCTTTCACAGCCTTGTAGGCCTTTAACTCAACCCAGTAATCCAACTGAGACTAGGGATTTTTCTGTGTTTTTAGTTCTGCCATCTCACACCTAGATTATTTCAGTTGAAGGTATCTTCAACTATCATCTAGTTCAACTGCCCAACCACCTCAGGGCCGACCAAAAGTTAAATCACTTCCCTCTCCACTTCCCATCCTGAGGAATCTATAGAAAGTGATGAAGTCATCCCTCAGCCTCCTTCTCTCCAAACTAGACAGTGAAATTAGTTCTATGACAGGGTGCTATTTTTCTATTTCAGTGTCTGTTGATCATACTGTAAATTTAAAAACATAAATTGAAGAAACTATGTCAAAATACCAATATAAAAATAACTATAGTGCTGACAATAATTATTTAGCTATTAAACTCATGAATACAAAAAAAAAAAAATGCTGACCATTATATGCACCACAAATTTTACTCCCTCTATTTCTCTCTTCCCGACCTCAGCTCTGTTCTGTTCCTCCTTGTACCCTCTACATTTATTTTTCTACAATTTTTGCCTCATGAAAGGCCTCAGTTTTGCCTCAGTTAAGTCAACCCAACTGCTAAATCCATTCTGTATCAGATATAAATACCAATGATAAAAATATGAGCATCTGCTTACAATTTATCTGTTGATGTCTCCTACTAGTTCAAACAGTGATTTGTGTGGATTTGGCTCAGCTGAGTTTATGAATTGTAAAATTGGGCTAGCACTACATTGAGCTTGATGTGCCTCTGCTACCAAACAACATTTATTATTTAAATAATTCCAGCATCTCAGCTCATAGGCACAGATGAGATCATTCAAATGACAGCATCTTGATTAACACAACTATAATACAGGGAAGAAAAGGGTGGTAAAAATAAATCAGTCAGCACATGAACAGTTTATAGTTCTAGTAAAGTGCTGTTACAGTTATGTTACATATTCATTTTCTCTTTCACAACATCTATCCAAGTGAAAAGGGACAGTCCATTCTAACAAAGAACTCCCGTTCTAACAGACGCCTTCAACTGGGTTTTTGTCTTCAACTTGCCACAAACATCACCAACATCTAACCATTCCTCATCTAAAATGCATCAAGGACATACTTTGCATTATTCAATAAACCAAGTCACTTTGCTACTCCCTCCACTTATACCAAAACAGTTACCAAAAAGGCTGTGAACTGAATATTGACTCTTCAGCCCTACTCTGCTTTCCACCCAACTTTGAGCACTTGACTAAGTACCACAGGACCTTCTGTAAATTTCACAAATGCAAAACACACCCTTAAACAACACAAGTGTACTGGTTTTGGCTAGGACAGAGTAAAGTTCTCCATAGTAGCTTATATGGGGATACTTTGCACATTTCCAGCCTATTCACTGGAGGGGCACCATGAGGAATATAAAAGGCCCTGACAGTGTTTAAGCCCTGTCTTCAACAGTAACTAACACATCAGTCATTTATCAACACTAGCTTCAACACAAATCCAAAACACTGTCCCACACAAGGTCTTATGGAGAAATTTAATTCTATGCCAGACAAAACCAGTACAAATTTTGTTTAATTCAAATGCAGAACACACAAATTTCTTCCCATTTCAGAATGCAGACCAGGCGACAGGACCACAGATTACTTACCTACCGCAAAAAAACTATGGGTCAATTTTCTTAGTTTTCTCCACTTTTTCAAACAAGTACAAGTATGGAGCAAATCCATAGAAAGCATATAAGCTACATGACACCACTGAAAACTAATGCAAGTGCAGAGCCTTAACTACCTTCTAATCTGGTCTTACGTGGTCATATCAGCATGCAAAAGCAGAGCTAAAGAAAACAGGAGTTTCCATAAGAACATGCTCTCCCAGGAGTTTAAAGTCACTAGTGGTGTCAGGAAGAGAAACAGCAACTGCACAATGATGTCAAAAGCAATCACAGTGCTTCTATTTCTGTACATTCAAGTACCAAAGTAGAGCAAAATTAATACATTCATCATTTATCCAAAGTTTGCAGGTTTCTCTTCAAAACTCTACACGATGACTGCCAAACACAAGGAAGCATCATACAACATGACAGGCACTGCCTTTTGCTTCCATGTCTGACTGTCATTAACCCACTGTATTACAGAAGCCAAGTAACTTCTCCTCTGTGTACCTTCATCTTCTTGTCAAAACATTTGTTTGAGTGGGTTTTTTCCATGTATAAGTTGTTCAAGCTTGTCTATCTTGCATCTGGTCCATACTGTACTGCATGAAAATAAATATTAACATTCCCTGCTTTAAGCTCTCTTTTCTTCTATGGCAAGGATACAACAGTAACTTGACACAGTTATTAACTAACACCAACTATACAGCAATCTTGCTGAGGCAGACTAAGTGTAGAGGTGCTTAGTTAACCACTGCCAAGCTTGGCTGAGCATACAACAACACAGAGGTCCATTTAAAGCTCAGTCCCCTATAAAACCACAGCCTCAAGGGAGTTGGTTTTTCTACTACGTGTTTCATCCTCAAAGGTTCTTTCACAAAGATCTCTCGTACTGAATCTTTCACAGAGGGGTGCAGAAAGCCACATTTGAAAAAAATAACTACTATTTTTTCTTATTTAATAATGCAGGAACAGTTCTCTGCCATAGACTGTTCAGTAACAAGACCCATATGTATTCTTTTTTTTCTTCTGTATTTGCTATGAGCTCCATAGCAGAAACATATTCTTCTTTGTTTTGGCATAAAAACTCAGTGACAAGAAGTGTATTTTTAAAAAATAAGTAACTTTCAATTCTGAAAGCTGAACAACAAACGGCTTTAAGGATTCAAGATTTCCAGCTAATATCAACAGTTCTCCCCTTTCATCTTCTGCATCTGCAAAGAGTTCTCAAGATTTATTGCAAAATCTATATGGCAGATATATCTACTAAAATGGACTGAATTTTATTCAATTTTAGTATAAGCTACTTACTACACTCTGCATCAATTGTTAACAAATGGATATTCAGGATAATACAGCACTTAGACACAGAAGAACTGAGTTCTGCTCTGCTGTTCAGGCAAGTAATTTTTCTGCTTAACTGTAAAGCAAGAATTGTAATCTTATAAGCCCCGACATTTGATATCATGACCACAAAATAACAGTAGCAGGTTTTGTTCTAAATTACTGCCCTCCATGCTACAGAAGAATAAATTCACCTTAGAATCAGACTTCTGCAGAACACAAGTAGTATTCTCAAGCCCTCCAATATTGCAAACACATTCATTTCTATTTAACTTTGTGTAAGAAACATCACTTTGCATCTGATGTGCTGCAAAGAGAAATTCACCTCAGCATGAGCACTAATGCTTAAACACCTGCATTTGTTCGCAGCTGAACTCACTACTCTTAACCCTTTTTCCTACTGCAGGATGTCCCAGCCCTAATTGTGCAGTGACAAGACAGACCAAAGCATCAGTGACAGTATTTCAGATTCATTTGCTACCACATATTTACTGCACTGCTTCAGTAACATTAATCAACAGCTATTGCAATGGCAATCACATAAATTTTACAAAATGTGCTTGTCATGCTGAATTTCACCACCCTGCCTTGCCCAATCCAGGCAGCACTCAGTGATCATCACAGAACCCACCATCAGAAAGTAGGAGCTGTTTTTTCCATGAGACACTTAAAATCTACTTTTTCTGTTTTCCTCCTGCTCTAGTCCAAGACTGAAAATGCAACTGAGATGCCACAAGGTGTGTGAAAGCAAAAGTCATCACTACGAGAGATAATCTTAGATTCCAGCCCACCTACCATAATAACAGAAACAAGAACCACCCTTCTCCTTCTGTGTTTCTCCCCTAAATCAGCCCTTCAAACCATGGAGCACTGTCAGACCTGAGCCCCTTACGAATGTCAGGTTACCACACCTGTGTGCACACTTTGTTGTCTGAACTCCAGGCTTGGCAGGACTGGGTTTGGCGGTGGGGCAAAGGAAGTGGAGAGGCAGGAGCAAGGAAGAAGATAAGAAAGGTGGAAATGCAAAGCAGCACTGATGCAATTGCCATGTTAGTCCCTATGTAGCACTCTGGTAGCAGAGCTTGCTAACAGCTCAAAGCACAGACACAGCAAACTCTTTAAAGCTTCAGTACAGGTTTGGGGGACTAGGGACAGGGAGCACTTAGCAGATGAAAGACAGAGGAATCAAAAAATCAGCTGCTGTTTACACACAGAACTGATGCAAGCGTGGCACAGCAAATTTCAAAGAGCCAGTAGTCTAAATGTAACAGGCTATGAGAATATTTTCATTTAGCAAAGGCCTTCATAAAAAGATATCTATCAAGCTGCCACGGGAGTTGCATTTCTCGTCAAACATCAGAGGAAACAAGGGGCAATACAAAATTCTTTAAGCAAGGGAAGTTTGCACACAAGTTTGTTTCTTTCAGGCATATGTAAGCAGCATTGACAATCCTGATTTGCTCTGGGGAAAAAAAGGAATCGTTCTATCTCATATTGCTCACTAGTCATTTATTTGCACAGCAGCTGAGTGTACCTTCTACCGGTTACAGTTTGACCTGCAACAAACACTGCTCCAGAGGAAACTGAAACAAAGAGAAGGACATCCAAGCTACCAGTTTAAACAATCAACAGTTTATATTCTGTCTGCCTATTTCCTGTAGGGAGCATGTCACACCCATCACCAAGGCACTCAAGTTCCCCGCTATTTAAGTCCATGTCTTCTACCCCCTCCAAACAACTGCATGCACTTAAGAATTGTGGAATGAGGTTGGAGTGAAGCAAAAACCAGCTACTGCAAGTAGCTCTTGAAGAACTTCCTCTAAGGTATTTTCTTCTCCTCTGCAAGGTCATTACTGTCAAAGAAAGGTATCCCTTTTCTCTATGCAGAGCATGGGATTTTAACTGACCTCACAACTGACTGAGAATTTTGTAGCGCTGAGAGGAAAATCCTACTTCCATCTTAAACCAACATGTTCTCTCTGGTCCTACCACAACAGGACATGTGCATTCACTGTGCCTGGGGCCATGCTCAAATTCTGCCACACAATTGGGTATCTGGTACACACAAAAACACCAAGTTCAAACTATATATATATGCCTAACTATATACGCCTTAACATTGGACTAGCTAGAAGGAAGGGAGATATGAAGCAAACATCTGAAGCTCAAACACTCTGAAGACTCCAAGCTTTGCAATGCTTGATGTGACACCAAGAGTTATGATACATCAGCTACCAAGTGTTATTCCACTGTGCAGTGACTTCAGCAGCATCATCACAGTAACTTAAATACGCTTACTTAGGCTAAACACTGCAGAGAAGGCAAGCTTTACAACTAGTACATCCATAAGCTATAAAACATGGCTTTGCAACATAAATCCCCTTCAACTTCCTAACTGCACTTTTCCTCTCCCTGCTTAAATCCCAGACAATGTTCCTGAGATGCTGCTTGACAGCTTTCAAAACTCTTGGTGGGATAAACCTCTGTGTTTTCCAGGCATACAGAGAAATTCTTGCTCACTCAATTCTCCACTCTTCCTGTCTGTGCTCGGTATAAGTATAAAACTGGTCTGTGGGAGAAAGCTGAGCAGTGCAGAATGCAGTGGATTCGCTCTTGGAAAAAGTAACAACAGTCATGGGTGCTCAATGGAATGCAATTTAATGTTTACATTACTTGCACAACCAAGCATCCCTACAGACTAATCAAGCTGTTCCTCCTGTAGGCTAGAGAGGAAGGAAAAGGTAGTCTCTCCTCTGTTCAAATATTTGGGAACTGTTCAGGCACTATGGCAACAACACAAAAAAATTTCCCTAAGCAGATCTGTTTATCAGAGAAAAATGTTTTAACAGTCTGCAATATCATTCAAATACCATGTCCATTTTATACATTAATCTATTTAGCTTCTCCAGAAACCGTACAGAGATTAACACACATTTATGGTACTATTTGCCTCTCTATTTTCTTTATCTTAAAAACAGTAAGAAAACCCTACCAAACCAGTGGTCTCAACTGTCAGTGCAGCTGTTCCACTGTTGCAAACAAATACCCTTCACAAACATATTCTGACACCTTTTCAACCTATCCAGCAGGGTTTTAACACCCTACTGCCAGAAAGAACAGCAGCATCCCTCTCAAGCCAAGGAACAGCCACATTAGCTTCTCTTACACTGTACCTTCTAAAGCAGACAGAGGAGCCCTGATATTCTGGGAACCTTTAGGGGCAGCTGTCCCTGCCTTGCTCTTCCAAAGAGGGAACTGTTCCTCCAGCTCTCAAAGAAGCTATCCTTTCATCCAGTCCTGCTCATGTTAGAACTCTTGCAATGAAAACTTCCTGCCCACACAGAGGGAAAGTCTGAACAGCAAAAGGCACACACAGGAAAGAAAAGCATTTTATCTTCAACACACTGCAGTCTGCCACCTCCACAATAGGTCAGCAGTCAGAAATAACTGCAAGCACTGAGGTTTCGCTATCTTAAGCTTTGGATTTTGAACATTTCCAGCTCTTTCGTGACTCTTTCACTCCCTCTGCTTTTTAGCTGCAAGTGGGAGAGAAAGGGAGGAGGAGAATACCCAAAGCCCCAGAAGATAAATCATAGAAGAAAAAAAAAAAAAAAAAAAAAAAAAAGCTGGCAACCTTAATTGAGGATCCCTGCCAGAGATGGGATAAATGGGATAATAAAAGGTGGCTGGTGAAAAGCACATTCCCACATCAGAAGTGGCCTCAGAAAGCTGAAAGCCTAGAAAATTACTTCTTCAATCCTCTGCTAGGTGTAATGGAGAAAAAATGTGCAGCTGCATGAGGAAGGTTCATTAGCCTACATCAAATCAAGCACAATCCTTTCCTCACATCATCTTCTTTTCTCTAGGATCCTAAGAGGTTGCTGGAGAAAGAGAGACTAACCATTACCCACCTGAGACCACAAACACAAGAATTCCATGGGGACACAGCCATCCACCTGAGTCTCCCAGTTTCTATGAGGGTCAATCACCACATTAAAAGACAAAGAAATGAACTGAAGTGTTGGGAGAATTAAACCCTTATCTCCAGGGAAAACAAGAGACTTAACACTGTGTGCTTCATTAGCATTAAGGAATAGTTATCGGATTCCCAAAGGAGCAGAATCTCAGTCACACTAGAGGAAAACTGATTCCAATCACTACAGAAAGTTTGCCATTAATTTCTGTTATTACTTTTTTGCAATGCTGAAATGCCAACCCAGTAACTCAAACTATCTCAACACTCTTTGACCAGAGCTCAGACTCTGATGGGCCCAAAAGGTCAGTACTGCAACAGGACATTTGAACATCATGTTGGAAATTTAGCTATACTCAAAGCTGGAATTAAGGCTAAGAAGTGGCACAATGTGCAGCCTATACAAAACAACTACCAGCATAACAAAATCTGCTAATTCTTATTCTGTGGTGAAGGAACAAAGAAACCACAGTGCAAAAGCCTCTGACATTACTATGAACAGCTGTGGGAAAGGGAAGGTGAATTTTAACATACTGAAAGCATGTTATGCCAGCATAATTCATTGCCAGAGAATAAAAACTATAACACAGTATCAAGCTGTGACTGTGATTTGACACCACAGGGAAATTTTTATAAAAACAAAATAATAACAAAGAAAAAAAACAACATTTTTTACTTAAACTATAATTTTAAAAGGCTAAAAATATTAAATTTAAGTTAGCTTCCATTTGGAAAGAGACTTGTGCCCTACTCAAAGTCTAAGAGAATAATTTAATTAAAAGCATTCAACCAACACAAGCCCACTGCTAATGCCAGATGATTTGCTCATCACCTGGAAAAAGAACATAGCACCGATGATAAAACAGCTTTTGACATCTGCAGATGCACAAAGAGAATTTTCTTCAGCTCAGCTAAATAAGTGTTTCACTCACTGAGAAGCCTGCTGGGAGAGGCTAGAAAGACCTGTCCTCCCTTTTTAATCAGTGGAAAAGAACTCAATAATAAAAATAGAGCTATGTTGGATCATCGCTACTGTTTTTAGGTTTTAGAACTGTTTCACCCACTAGTAAAATCCAAACAGTAACATTAGATTTGCCAAATGTAAAAAGCTACCTTATTGTAGAATTTTAAATCTATCATACCATTAAACACACTTGTGTTAAGGAAAACAAGTTTACACATAGGTGTGTATACATATATATATGTAAAAACTCATTTAACAGTTCTAATCTAGAACTGTGTGAGCAATGCATAGATATTAAAACTCAAATTTCTGCATTTTTAGTTAAAACATCTGGAAACTACATGCAAAGAAAAAGGAAATTCACCATTGTCAGCATGGCAAGAGGTAAAGTTCCAAAATCTGAGTAAGCTACATAACCACCAAAGCATGCTCATATATTGCAACTACCATAAGTCCTGATGTTGCATGCAAATGCAGCTGTCAGCTATCACTAACAAAGACTTTTTCCAAAAACAAATGTAAAACAATATTAAAACCACTTATCAGATCAAAATTTCTCTTCTCTCCTGATTTAAATCACAATTAAAATAATGAGTTGAATGAAGCTATGCCCTTTCCAAGTCTGAATTCTAATTGCAGATGGCTCTATTTTTCAGAGCACGCACCCTGCACACATCAGTGGTCAGACTGAAAGATGTCAGCATCATGGTACGTTTCATTTCATCTATCTGTACTCATCAGCTCAGCCTTCAGAAACAGCCAGGGGAGGGGGAAACACAAACTGTCTGGCAAGTCATAAAGAGCACTTTATCTTTGACAAGCCCACGTTTGCTTTTCAACCATTTTTGTTGCTTATTTTCTTTTCAGTTCTATACTTATCTTAGACAGTTATACTATTCTGTTTTGATTTTGTATGCACAAAACAAAAGGTTTGAATAAAAGCCAGATTTTCCCTGACTTTTTATATACAGTGTAAGATTTCAGACAGAAGAGCAAAGAAGGCCAACAATCCAAGTAATGGGATGGAGATTCTTCTTCAGGCTTCCACTTTGACTTTTCTAATTTTCACCCTATTGTCTTTAGAGTGAGGTGCCTTTTTTTTTCCTTTAATGGATAATATCA
Organism: Zosterops lateralis; assembly: GCF_965231275.1. Lineage (NCBI taxonomy): Eukaryota > Metazoa > Chordata > Aves > Passeriformes > Zosteropidae > Zosterops > Zosterops lateralis. The sequence continues at coordinate 101,196,266 of NC_139762.1, read as the reverse complement.
TGCAAGGATTCTTCTTAGGCTGATCTTCACATAAATGAAAGGCAATTTTATGTTCCTTATTTGGGGGGGTTACAGTCAAGTAATTTGTCTTTCACAGTAAGAACACACATTTGGGAATTAATTTTGCTTTTATAGCCTTCTGTATGTTCAGCCAGGGTACTCTCACTGTTCTTAGTTCTGGGTTATTTTTCCTTTTGTTTCAAACAAGCAAACAAGGAAAAGCCACTGGCTAAAGAATTCTGGAAGAACCAGAATTTCTTCAATTATTATCACAGCCTTTGACATCAGGAGCTGTATCTTCAGAAGTGAAATATCACCTAAAATCAAAATACTGAAATGCCATTTACAAGCTATGTAACTACTTAAAAGCAATCACCTGTTTAATGTACCAGGTGTAAAGTATGCCTTCGCCTCAAAAAAAAAAAAAAAAAAAAAAAAGAAATCAGAGCCTTCCAGTGGTTACCAAGCAACCAAGAGCAGAAAAATAATATGAAGCTTTCAAAATAGAAATGCAAACCAAAGCTGAAATTAATTATTTAAAAGTCAATCCAGCTGGTTTATCAACCAGTATCTGAAAGCCTCTCTTTATAAAAGCTCGTGTTTAATCTCTGACCTCCTAAACAAATCAACAAAAGGAAGGTTGTTTTTTTTTAATAGATGCCTTCTACAGCATATATTCTGAAGGTCTCCACTACTCCAACAGCAGATTTACTGCTCTCTGTTGAAATCCAGGAATGTTTCATTAACCTAAATATTTATCAAGTTTTCTTCAGAAAAAAAAAGGTAAGCTTTGTTTCACAAAAAGCTATTAAAACAGTACTTCAAAGATATTTTACTGTTCTATATTTCAGGTTAATTAGCATCCAACAAGTCAGCATAACAAATGAGAAGAACAAATTGTACAGTTGTACAAGTTGCTCATTAAACTCCAACTGTCCAGTAAAACACTTGACTCCAGAACCCTTAAAAGACAAAGATCATGTCTTGCCATTGCTTCATAACAGATCAGTTGAAAGCCCAAAAATGTACTGAAAACAGAGTTAACTTTTCAAATTAGCCAGTCAATTATCATACTATTTTACATTTATCTAATTCCTCCTCCTAAATTATACGACCAGGACTACAGGTATGCTTGCAAGTATTTCTCTTACTTGTCCTTAAATATAACTTAGCACACTTAATAACAAGAATGCGGCTGGCAGAATCACACAGGCATAAAAGCTGCCAGCACTTCCAGTTTTATCACTATTGCATTCTACTACTACCTCTAATCCAGCATCTAACTCTGCTACTTGAAAGAGCTGCAAACATTTGAAATATTTACAACAGAGGGATATTGTAGGGTGGGGTTCAGGTACGAGTTGCCACTTTCTGTCTTATTTTTTTAATCGTCTGTTTCATACACGCAACCAATCAATTGGAAACACTTTCTTAATTGTGTAAAACGTTGCCTATGAGTACAAAACACAGCAATTTCAAATAATACTGCATAAGAAACAGTACTTTTGACTAGATAGGTACAGTCTCCTTGATCTGTATTATCTTTCTTTGGCTCACAGACACCACCCAAGAACAAAATCATGTACAATTTAGAACCATAAAAGCCACTGTGTGACTGAACTACACCCAGACAGCACATATTGATTCATACAGAGTCCTGGTTTTTCCTCTTAAAATACCATGCATAAGTATTGAGACATTTGCTTTTATCTACTTCCATCAAAACCTCAGTAATTTTTAATGAGGTTTCAAATCTTTATATTTCTATGGCTTCTGCCTTCAGGACGCTCTCATCTGGACCAAGTCATATCTCCAAGCACATATTTTTTTTCGTTTTAGAAGATCATAACATTAAGATCAGCACCAAGAACCCACAGCTTCCGTCACCCCACCAATGACTACAGATAATTTCAATTCCTGTCTTACAGTCAACTAAAACCATAATCTAAGTGGAAACTTAAGAATGCACTTTATTTTTTTTGTTAAGTGTGTCCCTTCTGAAAAAGTCCTCTGTAATCACAGAGAGTTTTCCAACAGCGACTTATCAAATTGAATTAAAAAAAAAAAAAAAGAAGAAGCCTGGGGGAAAGGCTCCCTCTTTGTGCAAGGCAAAGCACAATAGGAGCCTTCTAAATGTCAGCTGACAAAAGTGAAAAAGAAGATGTATCAGTTAAATCCTGAAAAGTTTAAACATCTCTCCCCTAAAAATGTAAGCCACAAAACGCGAGGTTTTTTCTCCTGCACTCCAGCCCTGGAGAAGGGGTGCCCTGCAGACTGCACAGCAGACAGAACACCTTCAGGCAGCCGTCAGGGGGTCTGCACACCCACAGCAGGCGCCTGCCTCTACCTCCGTTTTCACTTTCCACCCAAATTCATCCTCCTCTGCTTCCAAGAAGCTCCCTCAGTATCGACACGATCTACAGACACTTCCTCACCTGAGTAACATCTCAGTCTGCCATGCTAAGGCTTCTCAGCCCAATCTTTGCATCGCCCCAGCCACACTTCTGCTACTTTGCATCCTGACATTAACTCCTCTCCACAGATCTCTGCAGGACTCACAGAATCAACTAGGTGTGCAAAGAGTCCTGAGATGGTCCATCCAGCCTGTGACCAGACATCACCTTGTCACCCTGGCCGTGCCACCGAGCACCACTTTCCTCCAACACCTCCAGGGACAGTGACTCCTCACCTCCCTCATTTCCAATATCCAACCCTCCTTTCTGAGGACAAATCCCTCCTGGCGCTCAACCTGAACCTGCCCTGGCGCAGCCTGAGGCCGTGTCCTCTCTCCAGCTCCTGGTTGCCTGGGAAAAGAGACCGACCCCCACCGGCCACAGCTGCAAAGAGAGCTGCAAAGAGCAGTAAGGTCCCTCCTTGTGCCTCTTTTCTGCAGGCTAAGCATCCCCAGCTCCCACAGCGGCTCCTCACAGGACATGTGCTCCAAACCCTCCACAAGGAAGAGAGAGCCTGAGGGGGAGGGGTGGAGGGGGGACACAAAAAAGATGTACAAAATACAGAGAAAGAAACGAGCGACCCACACGCTGCCGCAGATGCAACAGCCCTAAAGTCCTGCTCCTCCCCGGCGGCGCCCCGCCGTGCCCAGGCCATGAGGGGACGCCGCCCCGCCAGCAGAGCCTCCCCTGCCTCCATCCCTCCCTCCTTCCCTCCCTCCCTCCCTCTCTCTCTCCCCGGCCCCCCGGGCGGCCGCTAACGGCGCCCCCGCCCCGCCCAACGCACCCCGCGGCGCCGCCCGCCGCAGCCCCCCGCGCGGCCGGGACCGGGTCATGGGCAGCGGGCAGCGCGGAGCATGGCCACGGCTCCTTCCTCCTCCTCCTCCTCCTGCTGCTGCTGCTGCTGCTGCCCGCCGCCTCCCACAATGCACCCCGCCGCTCCCCCGCGGAAGCCGCTTCCTCGCCCGAAAGCCGCCCCGCCGCTCCCCCCCCGTCCCCACTCACATCCGTCGATCTCCTCCTGCAGGTCCTCCTGGAGCAGCGACAGATCTGCGGTGGGGGAGACACAGACACACACACACAGACGGGCACCATGTGCCACCGCGCCCGCCGACCCCCGGCGCCACGCGTGACCCTGCCCCGCCCGCGGGCCGAGCCCCCCCGAGGCGAGGCGACCCGCCCCGCAGCCCCCGCGCTCCCAGCCCGGACAGCGGCGGGCAGCGCTCCCGAGGCCGGGCGGGGGAGAGGAGAAGGAGGGGGGATAGAGGAGGGAGGGAGGGCTGGCGCCTCGCCGGGGAGGCGGCGTGTGCGGGAGGGGGAGGGGGACGATGCCTACCCGCCATCTTGCTGCTGCAGCCCCCGCGGGGCGCCCGGCTGCTCCGGCCCGCGGCACGGCCCGGCCCTGCGAGCGGCGCTGCCAGAGGGCGGGCACCCTGCGCTCCAGGCCCCGGGCCCGGCGGCGCCTCTCCGCGTCCCCGGGAGAGCCGCGCAGGGAGGGAGGGCGGCAGGGAGGGAGGAGGGAGCGGGCGGAGGAAGGCGGGAGGAGGGGTCTGGGCCGGACACGCTGCCCCCGCCTCCGCCCGGCGGAGCTGCTCTCGCTCGCTGCTGCTCCGGCGGCCGCGCCTCCGCTCCCTGAGCTCTGACTCACGGCCAGAGCCGCCCGGGCCGGCCCTGGGGCTGCAGAGAGCACGGCCCGGCCCGCTCACCTGCCCCCCGCGCTCCTCCGCCAGGCCGGGGCTCGGGCTCCTCCTGCCGCCCGCCGACGGGCTGGGCGAGGCCGCGGAGCCTCCCCTGCCGAGGAGTTTGTGTGTGGTGGGTCCCCCGGGGGAAGCGCTCCGGAGGCGGTCACCGTAGGGGCGCTTCCAGCCGCGGCAGCGGGCCCGCAGAAATGCCGCCTGCGTCTGGGGTCACCTGGGCAGGGAGGTGCTGTGGTCTGCCAGAGAGCGGAGTGTGCCCGCAGGTCCACAGGGGTGATCCTCCTCCTCCTCCTCTGCTTGCCTCTGGTGGGGCCGCATCTGCAGTGCTGTGTCCAGTTCTGGGCTACTCGGTACAAGAAAGACAAGGAGCTACTGAGGAGGGTCCAGTGGAGGGCCACAAAGATTATTTGGGGTCTGGAGCGTCTCTCACAGGAGAGGCTGTGGGAGCTGGGCGTGTTTAGTCTAGAGAAGAGAAGACTGAGAGGGGATCTCGTTAACGGAGGCAAATACCTCAAAGGCAGGTGGTAAGGATGGAAACACAGGAAGTTTCACCTCTGCGTGAGGAAGAACTTCACACTGAGAGTGGCAGAGCACTGAACAGGCTGTCCAGGGTGGTCCTGGGGTTTCCCTCTCTGCAGACATTCAAAACCCACCTGGATGTGTTCCAGTCTCACCTGCTCTATGTGAACCTGCCTTGGCAGGAGGGTTTGGACCAGATCTCCAGAGGTCCCTTCCAACTGTAACGATTTTGTGACAGGCAAACTTTTGATGAGGTTGGTAATGCACAGAAAAGCAAATTAAATTACTTTTGGCTTGCCAAAAAAGATGCAATTTCATTAACACTGTTTTTAACTCTGTGTTTGAGAGTATGTCTTGTAAGCTGCTTTTTAACAATTTTTGGTTTTATTTGGTAAATTGTACAAGGATTAAATCTCCATAGTCATTCATTCACTTTACCCTGGTGAATGAAAATGTGTAATCTTCTTTTAAAAATCCATACATCCTTTTCCTTACAATCCTGTCAGTGAAGCTCTGTCCTGTTCCACACCTCTTCAATCTTTGGATGAGCTGCTGGGGCCCACTGGATACTAATTATCTAACATTTTCTTTTGTTCAGATATATAACCTCAAAATCTGAGTAAATCAAGTAAATTCACCATGACTAAGTTATACGAACCACACTGTTCTCTGCCGGTGTAATTTAAGAAGAGGTTTAGGGGAAATATTTGACATCACAAATCTCTGGCAATGCTGGATGTGATAGCAATAGACTTAGAAGAGAAAAGTTAGTGTACTTCAAGATCCCACCTTATTGTCTTTATTACTGCAAGTTATTTCTGGGGTGTTTTCTCACATCTCCCCTGCATTGTTCACCACAATCAGTTTTGCTCCTACTGAATTCAGTAGAAGTGAATCTAAGAATCTCTCTCACAACTAAAATTTGATGCACTTCATTTTACTGAAGTAAAAGTTTATTCATTAATCAAGGGGTCTGGCTCCTTTTTCCAACCATTTAGGAAAAGGCACTAATGCTCACAAGCCATAGATTACTGTGGTCTGAGAGCATCAAAGCCACCTTAAGCATTATTAGGGTTATCATCATAAGGAGAACTTAATGAGATACACCTGTGACAACTGGGTTTACAATGACCAGAATTACTGCTCTTAAAAGTGTATTAATAGTATTCATTATCGTCAAATAATTATTGCCCCATATATAATTGCCTCTAGAATATTTAGGAACTTTTTTTTTTTTTAATTTCTATGTAAATACTTGTTTTAAAGAGAGGAAGTATAATTTAATAAATAAAGCAATGACACTTGCAAGCAGTCATACTGGACATAAGATTATCTAAATTAATTTTGGATCTTCCTATGTGCTTGTGATCTTCAGTGGTCATTGGTTCTTTCTCTGTAGGCAGGACCATGTGGTATTTAAATAGCACAGATAACAAGGACCAGTATGTTACAAATTATAATTTTTCAGGAATTGCAGGGAGTTTTGTACTTGGTGTTACCTGTAGAACATCAGACTTTGCTCCTCAGGCATAGTTGGTTCCAGCACCATCTCTAGGAGCTGTCAGGAAAGGTCTCTTCCTCCATGAGTAGGAACTCTGGCAAAACCTTTGGCTCATACAGTGACACACACATGGTAGGGGGAAAATAATTTAATTAAAACAACAAAAAAAAATTACTTCATGCCAACACACAATGAAAAATCCCATTTAATGAATAAGTAACCAGGCATTTCTAAACTTGTTGGCCTCAGTAAATCCAGACATACTCCTTCAGGGCCTGATCCAAAGCTCAAGTTAATAGTAAGATTCCCTGCCACTGGTGACAGATGAGGCAGACAGAGAACCTTGTAAGCGTAGGACAGATGCTGACTCTTGCAGATGAGTGGCTGTTCCAAACCAGCACACCTAATTATGGAAGAAAATTTTCATGACAGACTTGTTTCATTAGACGAGACGTGTTAAGGAGCAAGTAATATAACACCTGCCAAAACGCTCTAGCAGATTTTGTGCTGGAGTTCTCATAGTCAGTTTAAGTACCCTTACAGGCACTGGGAAGTAAAGAACTGGAGAATGATAAACTCACATTCTCACACTCCATCTCAAGGAAAAAATACACTATGAACACTTCACCACTGCTTCAAGCTAGGCATGGAAGGATACAAATGGAAGACTCCTTGACAAGATCCTTTGCACGTGATAAAGGACACCTGCATTGTTATCTACATGATGTATCTCAAAAAAGTCCATAGTGATCAGCAAGACATTTCCACCAAGTAGAAGTGTAGTATTTACATAAAGTACTACATAAATCCTTTCAAACTTGCACATTAAATACAAGATACCCAACATCCACCTAGACGTACTTGCAACAAATTATTCTGTAGTTTGATTGGTGACATCTTTTCAATTAAAACTGTTCCAGGTATAAGGACCTCAGGCTTAAAAACACTGCCGCACATGGAACTCACCCATGTTATTTTATTTATTATCTAAGATATTATCTTTTTTTGCTCATTTCCTTGAAGAAGTAGGTCTGATCAGATAGTGTCAGATTTCAATGTCCATATATTAACTTGCTTTGCATTTCTCCCAGGCTACCTTCATGTGTGGGAAGAGCTTCCCATAAATATCTGCGCAGCCATCTCTCTATCCTCCTTCAGATTCCTCCAAACTCTCTTTTCCTGTAAAGCCTATCAAGAAATGGATCAGGGTTAGACTGCTGGTGCACCAAGGCAACTGCTTATCCTCTTGAGTAATCCTGACTCATCGTCTTCTTGGCTGCCCCCAGGATTCTGGCTGCCTGCATGTGTTGTCCTTGATGGTTTAAGCATTCACTCTTTGTTTTCTGGACCATCGTTTTGTCCACCACTTTACAGAGTGTTTAACCAAATTTGGCCCACAAATAAATATACGAATTAAGATACATCTACACACATAAGCACATACATACGTTGAATATGTATGGAGAACCCAGTGGCTGAAGTCTGGGATTTGCACTCAATTTGCATTTGAAGATATAGTAAAGCATTTCTGCTAAAAAGAGGTGTTCATCATAAAATGTTTCCTTTCTTCTCCTTTCCCTTTTCCTTCTCTTCTTCCCTTCCGTACTCCGTTTTTTTTCCCCTCACCAATAAAAATACTGGAGAGGGGTGGGGCTTTGTTTGTTTTGGGCTGGTTCATTTAATATATCTATATTTCTTGTGGTTGCAAAAGTTTTTAATTGTGCATCACATTTCTGGGCAAGAGTTTGAGCCAGTGACTACTGGCAAACCTTTGCATTAAAGTTCAGCTACCACTGCTCTCAGAGAAGGCCTTGCAGAAGCATTTTAAACACACGATATGCCAATCATGAATAAATTAGCACCTAAATTTGCTGACAAAGAGACTGGTTAATATAAAGTTTGCCTTGTGGGTTCCTCGTGTCATTCCAGGTCAGCAGCAAATTCTGTGGCAAGTTCAAGTGACTCTCAAACCTCTTAAAACTAGGAAATACTCACCTGAGGTACATCCCAGTGCAGAATGAAAGTTTCAGTGGCTCTTGGCATTAATTTGCAAGCGAATCTCTAGCACTGGTGGCATGGAGATGGCAGCCGTGTGGGCAAAAGGAAGAGAGGCATGCGAGTGAGAAGACAAGTCCTGATGCCTCATTTTTCAATTAAGACCATGGCCAGTGGTGATATACACAACTCCTTTGGCCAAAGACCAAAAAGAGAGTGGTCTGTCATCTCAATAGCAGTGAAGTGAAAGTCTCTGTCTGTATCTGACCCTTCAGGTGCTGAAGTTGACAGTGAAAGAGCACAAAGAAATACTGCATCAGAGGCTGTTTCAAGGAGATGGGTCTCAGAGTTTGACTGCAGCATATGTGCAGGATTCCTCATTTAGTAGCACTCACTTGGACACAGGTTTTCCTTTAAGAACACTTAAACGAAAGTTTTCCTTTAAGAGCACTTAAAGTGCTGCAGCTCTGAGATGTTCTGCTTCAGGAGTCACGGTGTCATGCATATGTATGTTACAAGAAGACTGAATCACTGATCAAACAACACAGAGTTCAGGTTGTACTGCTCTACCTTAGCGCTGGATTTCCTGGTTCTCAGAGGTGTCTATCTCACTGTCATATCAGAAGGGAACAAGACTGAGCAACAAGAGACTGAATCTTCTCACTGAATTGCCTGGAGCAATAATTTTTTGATTTTTTTGGGTTTAGTTGGTTTTTTGTTTGGTTGGGGTTTTTGGGGGGGAGAAAGCATTTGTTTGTTTGTGTTTGTTATTTTGGTTTTGTTTGCTTTGATAAGAGAAAAAAAGGGTGAATTTTGGCTATTTCAAGAAATTCCACCAACCTATATGTGCGGCTGGGATACTATTGTAGTAAATACATTTATCCCCCAACCCTTCATCCTAGACCTCCAAATCATTTTGAAAGGAAATAAATTATTCTCATCTTACAGGTAAAGAAACAGAGAACAAAAGAAGCAAAGTGATGTGCTTGATACTGCTTGAGGCCTGAGACAGCAATTAGTGCATAAAATAAAATACACACATACACAAAAAAAAAATCTTCTGTGCTATTTTTTGCTATCTGATGCCATTACATTTATGACAGTAGCAATCTAATACATGGTTCCCAATGTGCCAGCTCTCAGTTGTATGCCAGGCCAGACCCTCCCTGTCAGATTAGGCCTTGGGCCAGCCAGGCTCTCCAGCCTTTCCTCAGCCCACACAGTCTCTCTTCCCCACCCTTCCTGGAAATACCTTACCTGATATTGAGATTAATATATTTGCATTTATTCACTCCTTTGCTTCCTGGTCTACTGAATTTAAATTTGCATCTCTTCAGATCTACTTAGGTATTGGCACATGTAAGCTGATGACTCGCATTCTTCTGAACCACAGATGAGTTACCAAGATCCCAGAACGTATCTCAAAGGGACAAATGGGACTGAATTATCACTATCCCCAAACCTCCTTTTCCATGGATTTCACATCCCTCCAACTGGTCCCTTCCTAAGATCCTTTCTCTTCTTACTTCAGCACCAGCTCTCCCCATTCTCCTCCATCCCAGACATCTCAGCGAGCTGCTGTCTGCAGCACTTTTAGTTATGTTCTTGTTGACAGTTTTTGAACCTTCTTGCTTCTTTTCTTATACTCACCTTGCATTTTTCCAAAATAAAACAGAAACAAAGCCTAAATACTGGCAGAAGTGGAGTCTGGCACCTTGTCTGCAGACCTTTGTCATATTTTAACTGGACTTTGGTCTGACTCAGGAGTAGCACTCTTTCATAACCCACATGAATACAGGCTGGCTGGAAGTCTTCTTGGCACCCTATTCAGCCAACAACAGTGTAATCCATTTAGTCAGGGAGGACTGGGTACATGCCTATGCAGGCAGCCAAGCTCTTTTTTTGCTGATCTGAAGGGTGGTAGGTGCCAGTGGGAAGCATGTCAGGAGAATGATTGTTTTGGGACACGGCTTGTTATCCTGGTTTGTGCAATTGCTAGGACCTGTCAACCCTTAAAAATGTGAGGGGTGGAGAAGTCAAGAGGTTACTTCCTAAGAACCCTTTGTTTTGATAACCCTGGCTCTTGCAGGAGGAACATTGAATTTCAGGGTCAGTTATACACGTGCATTTTAGACCTCTGGAGGAGGCAGCCTTCAGATGTGTGTGTTTGTTCAGTCTTTTGAAGGCAGATGTGAACTCATTCTGCTTCTGCTACAGCTCAATCAGCAACTGTGTAATTACACTTCATGTAGACAGAGGTATGGACAGACTGGCACAACATATGGAGACTAGTCAAATATAGGCAAAACATAGCAGAGGTCCTTTCACTGAAGAAATAATTAAAACTTTAACTGTTGTTCCTCTCAAAGTGGAGGCTGACAATATCTGAAAAGACTCAATACTTATCTTATTTATAGTGTTAGAAAAGGATTATAGACTATGAGGAAAGGATTATATAACAGAGGAAACAACCACCAAAAAGCTACCCAAAATAAAGACAAGAACTGAATGATGGTTCTTGGCATGTGCTGGTTTCTACACCAAAATTTTGATCTATTGAACTGAGAAGGAATTCAAAGAATTAAGTTTTTATCTGAAATAAATGTACAGAAAACTAGAGGGGATACAAATACACACAAAACCCCATGTATAATTTTTGAAGAAGACAGTGATAAAGTATGAGTTAAGAAATCTGACTATGTACAGAGCCAGATGGTTTGTAATAGAAGGTACCAAAAGTTTAAAGAGCTGTCTGGTCCATCCAAAAATAGTTTCTCTGTTTAATTAAATTAGCTGAGATGTGAAAGAGCAATTAGAGCCCTACAGCAGCTCCTGACTAGGCTGATTCTCTCAATAATTTCTAAATAATCTTTGCTCACTTGATATAAAAATGATTATTTCCTTTTCTTTTACTGTCATAAAGGGCTTGACTTCCTGGGTGCCTGGTTGAGGTACAAACATAAGCTGTAATATTTCTTAACTGTGGGAACAGTTAAAGGGTGTCAGGTATATTAAGAAGCTTTACATTATGCATTTCAAATTCTTCTTGGATTCAAGCACTGGCAACATTCCAGGTTCCAAGGTTTCTGTTTAAAATGAGATTTAATGTACATGCACTGTAACATTGCCAATAATATCTTGAACTGGGTGTGTTTTATTGAGTGATTCATAAAGTAAGACAGACAAAGTATGCACAGTGGTATTGGAATTTGGGTGGGATCACAGTACTGATTTAGTGTAATATGTTTGTCAAGCACAGCATACAGGAAATCTTTCTGAATGAAGATGGATTTAGCCCATGAGAACTTCAGTGTATTTCCAACTGTCATTTATTCCAGTAAACCCCCCTTTGAAAATATTAAAGTAAAACTAAAAAAATCTGCATCCCTATCCCTCAGATATTCCATTGGCAATGAGACTACAGTCAGACTTGTTGGAAGTAACAGGCAGAAAAACTATTAAAATTAATAAAAATAAAATTGATTTAAAGGGACACTGTCTGCAGTTGCGACGCAGAAGAAAATTCTATCCGTTCCCTAACAGAGTGGCTACAACATTTTTATTTAAGTGCAATTTTGCTGTTAATTGGGCATCCATAAGCATACTGAGCTGGGTGTGCTGTGATTGCACATTTGCATGCATGTACCTCATCCTCTCTGCACTCTTCCTGTTTGCATCTCCTTCCAGAGAGTATTTTGAAAACCACAGTGCTGATTTTGTTTCTGAGACTAAGAAGCCGCTAGTACTGAGAACAAGGAGCTCTAACACTGGGGGACTGAGCCCTACTTAGAGGGCTTCATACTGGTAGGAGGAATAATTCTGTCCTCAGTCCCATTATCAAAAATCAAGCTGTTACATTTATGAAACACCTGTTTAAATACATTATGTTTGATTCTTCTTTGACTTCTGATCAAGAATTACGTCTCTTTTAACCATATACTGCCTGGTAAACAGTAGGAACAGAGTATTCTGCCTTTATCCCTGCTTTCTCCATCCGGATGCCCTTGGAGGGCATAACCATGGGGTTAGTCTGGCCCTGCCTAGTCCTAACTGCTCCCTTGGCAAAATGGATGCATTTGTGAGGTAGGACAGCTTACTGAAATGAAAGGTAAACTAGCGAAAAGAAGGCTGTGGGTGTCCTGTTTCACCAGGAAGAGTTTTATGGAGGAGAAGGAGCTTGCAAGACTCACGTTTATGTGAAACCACAGAATGGGACAAGGTGAACTCTCCTGCTGACAGGAGCTAAAAGGACTCTAGGTCTGCCCCTAGCGCTGGAAAGGATTCGGTACAGGAATCACTGCAGATACAGTGTTTTCAGAGGACTTTCCACCTTTTACTTTGGAAAGTAGTCTGCTGTTTTACAAGACCCGTGTATAGAGAATTAACATTCCAAAGATGTTATTTAGTTCCCGGAATTTCCTACCAACTGTGATTTTTTAAGGGTAAGAATGCTATTAACCTATAGGTTAATGGATTAGCTTTTAAATAATGTATTATATCCTTTCCCTCAATTGTCTTTTAAGATTTATATTAGATTAAATACACAGGGAAGATTTTAGTTTGTAATTTGCCTCAGTGAGAAATAGATGAAATAGGAGGCTGTGCTTGTTGTGGTGTTCTTCAGCTACCCATGAGAACTGTAAAGTTCTCAAAATGGCCATGGAACAAAACTTTGAGATATTAAGAACTTGAAAATAAAGGAAAAAAATCTTTCTTCTGGAAAGCTCTAGCTTATATGCACTAATTATCTCATGATACCTTTTGATAAGCAAACACAGAAGCAAGCAGTATACAACATGCCAGTGCAAGTTAGAGGAGAGGCAGTGAAAATTTGGCTTATCTTGAAAAGAAGAAGCTGTAGTGATTTTGTTTCTTTGATCTGCAGACAGATCTTTCATGAAGATAAGAGCAGGGAGCAGCATGTCTTGCTTTAAGATAGGATTTAGGTAATCTTATCTTCAAAAATCTCTGCATTCTTTTTTCTTCCACATTTCACTTCTGATATGCTGCTAACACAGCATATGTACATTGAGCCTGATTACTTGCCTATCATACATCCCTTGGGCTAGATAAACCAATCAACCACCCTTATTTTTTGGGTGACAAGTCCAAGAATAGGTGTGCCACAGGTGTCCTCCTCAAAAATATCTTTATGTCCTCACTCTCTTGCTGGAATAAATAAGACATGAACTTTCTATTGCTGTGGGATAACACACCCAGGCAGCTCTGCATCTGGATGGAAATCTTTGAACTCCCACAGTATCGTTAACCTTTCCCTTCCTGGAGGATAAAGCCAGCCAGTAGTTAATTTTTTTCCCCTCATCTTCTGTGCAAATCATTTGGGACTCAGCTTCCCAGATCCTTTCTTATTTCCAGTGGTCTGATTCCCTTACTTTTCAGGCTATTGGAAATTGCTATGACCTAGGTCACCCAGATGCCCAAGTGCTCCCATTCTCCGTGTAGGAGCCAAAGGGGATAGTCCCACCAAGATGCAGTTCATCTGACCTTTTTTAGAAGAGGAATTACAGTCGAGTCACATGCCCAGAAGTTAAGTCAACAATAGTGGCTCACATAAAGTCCAAATTGCTCACAGGCCTACACTCTCCCCTTGCTAATGACTGCATGAACACCTAGATCAGGGGGTCAGGGACCACATGACCATTCTAGCCACCTGTCTTACTGAAAGAAATTACTTGGCACTACTAGCTCAAACTCACTTCAACCAAGACTTGAATTGAGTTGGATTAGAATTTTTTTAATGTGTTCTAACACCAAAATGAGACTTCTGACTTTCTGGGTTTTGGTGAAATGATATTTTGTCTCTGCCAGAATATCAGATTTATTTTCTAATCCATTTTACTGCTCTTCTGATATCATAAGAAAGATTATGACCATGGTAGCTTCTCTTTAAGGTTGTTCTGCAGAGAGACCTTCACTTTGCTGATTCTTTTGCTGAAAAAAAATGCTAGTTCTCTTTAAGCTATACCTTCACAACTTGCTACTCTTCATTACTTACTACTACTATGTCTGCACATCCTTAGAGTGCAGATCTAGTATAGAACTTTTCTTTTGCATTTAATTGCCCTAAAAATAATGTTTAAAGCTTCCTAATGTACTGCAGGATTTTTGGACCTAATGTACCCATCATCTTTAAAGAAACCACAAGAACAGATTGAGAAAGAGGGTAAAATAGCTGAACTGATAAAACAGGCTGCATTGTGCATATTTCCAGTTTCTGCTCCTCAAGCTAGTTCCTTAACTATTAGTTATGTCAGGGAAATCAGCACCCCTTGGTGCAATTAAGGTCCTGACAAGTTATCGCTTATTTGAAGAGATTACTATACTATTACTCCTCATTAGAAAATTAAAGCTGTTGATCAAGTGTGCATTCTTTTTCCCCTTGTAGAATATTTTATTAATATATATTAAAAAGCTAAGCACACTAACTTCTTATTTATTTTTAGGTTTGAACAAACTCAGATTATGTGTGTTGGAGCCAGATTCTGAGGTCCATAAACAGGCAACACTACTGCTGCTGTACAAGGAAATTAGAATAAATATTAAGCAAAGAGTTGTCCTGAAATAAAAAATGCTGTCATCATTAACAGCAATAATTATAAATTGTGTGGTCAAAACTTTGCAAAACGTCAGGTTTCTTTAAGGGTTAATTTATTCTCATAAAGGACATAGACCCCAAAAGGGAATTTGGAATTTATATCAAACATCCTCTGCATTTCAGGGCTGTTTAGACAACTGGTGGGAAGAGGGGAGGTTACGCTCTCAAACACAAACTCATTTCAATACACAAAAATGTTATTCACAGCAGAAACAAAACAAAAGGGGAAAAAGGAACTCTATCTTTTATGCTGTAGATTTTTTTGGATTTATGAGAATTTCTTTTTCATCATCAAAATGATCAGATTTTTCTCCCTCTGAAATTCCTTTCTCATATTATTTTCCTGTTTTCTTTTGGTAATGCGAGGATCCCTCTCACTGTTAAATCTAAACAAAGGAATCTAATTTAATATGTAAGACTAAAGACTAAGACATAAGTCTCCTCTGTCACCACCTGGCTTACAATTGGATTTTAATTTCTCCTTTGCAGTTGCCTCATGATTGTTCCTAATGAACACCCAGTTCCAGTGATGCAGACAAAAAGATAGGAGTGACACCACAAGCTGGCTATAGACACCCTTCTCACTGCCTAAACTACCGAAAGGTCAGGATGGATAGATTTTCTTTTAAAAATTTTCATTTGAGCCTTGTTTGGAAGGTCCCTCTTTGGGTCTTCTGTAACCAGAGGAAGCACCCATCAATGTGCCTTCACTGCCTGCAGATTTAATGAGAAAAATCAATGTGAAGTTCAAACCTTCTCTGGCTGGCAGCACATGCTGGGTATGTTTTAGACAAACCTGATGCTCACTTGGCAGGACAAATTTCTGAGAGTATAAGAGCCCTGTTATCTCTTCTTGGCAGTATGCACAATAGAAGCCTGCTTGCTTGACAGTAGAACTTTGGCCTTAATATAAAACCCTTTTCATAGTTTGTAAGGCTAAGCTTAATTAAAAGGAGAATTGTGTATGCTCTCCTTTCATTTGGTAGTAAACACAGGCTCCTTCACCTCATACAAAGCTAATGGTGGTAAACCAGATACTGCACCACTTTGTACAAGAATA
The DNA here is from genome assembly GCF_965231275.1 of Zosterops lateralis. Classification (NCBI taxonomy): domain Eukaryota; kingdom Metazoa; phylum Chordata; class Aves; order Passeriformes; family Zosteropidae; genus Zosterops; species Zosterops lateralis. The sequence continues at coordinate 101,180,428 of NC_139762.1, read as the reverse complement.
GTGTACTGTGGAATATACTGCTAGAAGGAAACAGCATGTCTATTCAGTAATTCCAATTGTAATTTATGAGAACCTCCCTGGGCTGCTCCTGCAGTGGGCTGGAAGGCAAGAAGGTATCACGGACCTGCTGCAAAGACTCCCTGAATTTTGAAGTAGAGATCTCCAGTTATTACATCAACCAGCTGATAGTTGGGTGAAGCTGATCTTCACATTCCCTTTTCAAGCAGCAAGTAACAGGTGTCACCTACGCCAGAAGCATGAAAAAAACCAAGCAAAGCAATGTCAGCATCACCTAAAGTAAACTGAAACAGTTCTTGTCATCTCCAGGGACTCATTCAGAACAATTATCATGCTGTCTTTACAAACTGTTCTCAAAACTGGCAGCCCAAAATGAGGACCTGCAAAATGGAACATATTACAAGAGCTATGGACGTGACAAAATTGCAGCCTGAATATCCCCCAGTCAGTGACTCCCTGTTTTGAACTGTGCCTCGGTACAGGAAATCACAACAGCCTTTTGTTTGGATTGGTGTTTACACTGCAAACACCTGCATGCTCAGGCGTGGTTTGTGTGGAATGATACACGACAAAGGACTCGTGCAGCCTTGTGAGTTCACATTAGTATTTTCATAACATTCAAGCAGAAAGTGAGTTTGATAATAAGATACAGAACTTTCATCAAGAACTGACTGTATGAATTCATCCAGTATAAGGAATTTACAGGATGCAGCAACTGGATTGCTTTTGCTGGACTGGTTTCATAAAATCACACAGGTGATTTCAATCTCAGCAGAAGGAGCTCTAGCTTGATTCCTTTGTGAGTGACCTGATGTCCAGCCTCAGCAGCTGGTGTTGACTGGCTATCATGGTTTAACCACAGCCAGCAACCAAGCCCTCACTCGCTCTCTCCCCCACCAGTGGGATTGGGGAGAGAATCAGAAGGGTAAAAGCTGGAAAACACATGAGTTTGCACAAAGACCATTTAATAGGGAAAACAAAAGCTGCACATGCAAGCAAACCAAAAAGGGGAATGAATTCACTGGTTCCCATGGGCAGGCAGGTGTTCAGCCCCCTCCAGGAGAGCAGAGCCCCATCATGCAGGGCAGAGACTTGGGAAGACCACCTCCATCACTCCAGATATCCCCTGCTTCCTCCTTATTCCCACACTTTATATACTGACCATGATGTCATTTAAACATTCCTTTGGTCAGTTGGTGTCAGCTGCCCCAGACGTGTCTCCTCTCAGTTTCCCACATGCTCTCAGCCTCCTCTCCAGCACGGCAGTATGAAGAGTGGAAAAGGCCTTGGATCTGTGTAAGCCCTGCTTAGCAATAACAAAAACATTTCTCTATTACCAACCCTAGTAATTTGTGCCCAGCACAAATCCAAAACACAGCCCCATCCCAGCCACTGGGAAGAAAATTAACTCTAGTCCAGCCAAACCCAGCCCACTGGACAATTTACTTAGCAATATGAACAAATAATCTGTTGGATCACTGAGTCTTGACTTCTTCCGCTTTTCCAGGACATCTCAGAAATTTCTTTTTACCTGTATAAAGCTGTACCTTTAAATTAGTTTACTTTTCCTTTGTTGCTCTGACTGAGCTTTTCAAAGACTTAGAAAGCCCTACTCCTAACTTCCAGACTAAATCAGTCTGAAGCTAATTTATGTCTATTTTTTGACTGAGCCAGTATTTTGCTTTAGTTAGTTCTTGTCCCTTCTTGGTGCTTAATTCGCTATGGTATTTGTAGTGCTCTCAAGTTGTACCTCAGCTTCTGTTTTTTTGATTAAGCAAAAACCTTTTTTTTTTTTTTAATTCTTTCCCCATCTAACAGTGGAGAAATGTTGCACTATCATGAGCTTGAGGCTATGGGACATCACTTGCAAAAAAATGAGAATTCTTGCATCACTTTTCACTCCTTTGATAGGAGATTGCCTTGGGCATTAGCAGTGAATAAGCAGAGTAAACTTGACCTTCTTGACAAACATACATCTCTACTGCCAGAGATGCCAGAATGTTTCCCAAGCACTTAAGGAAAAGTGCATATTACAAGGTCCAACAGGAAGCATGCTGGTAATCTTTACACAAACAACTCCCAGGTTTCACTCAACAGCAATAATGCTACTTTTGAAAGTTTTGGCAGTCAAGCTGCAAGTAGGATCTTGCAGAGGTTTACTCCCCTCTAACCTTTTCCAGCAGATTTTTCTCTTCAGAAGGGAGTGACTGGACCATCCAATTGCCATAAACAGGAGACGTTAAAACATGAAGCAACACCACAACAAAATGAAGTAGCAGCCAGCTACATAGTCTCCTGGCATTAATGCTGGAGCCAGTGGGTTATAAAGAACCTAATTCACTTTTTGCATGTGAAATGAAGTGGAGTAACCCTTCTCAAGCTAAAAAAAAAAAAAAAAAAGGCATGGCTTAAGACCTGTGTAGCTGAAATTTTTTCTTTTATTTCCACCAGGTCATTCCTGTACTTCTCTGGTTTTCATGTCTCAGGATTCTCATGATGCTTTTCCAGGGCAGTCCTTTCTAGCACTTATTTAAGTAAGCAAACTTTGATTAAGTAAACATTTAGTTCTATCAAGTAAACAAACAAACAAAAATAGCATCTCCCAGAATTTTAGCCATTTCATAACCACTGGATTTTGCATGGGATCTAGGAGCTGGAAGCTGCTCCTCCCACTCAAGGAACAGCTTGCTCAGCAGCAGCTGCTTTCCTTTTAAGAGATTGTGGCAGTTTCTTGGGCAAGCACCAGAAAGATTTCTGTGGTGGCAGTCATTACTGTACTGCAAGTCTGTATCATCCAAGGGATGCAAAGACATCTCTTCCTGGGCAGCAGGGAGTTAACTTGCCTCCTGTTCCCTGCCTTGGGAATAAGAGCTGGGATGGCAGCCCATAGTAGGAGGGTCTGGATTGAATTCACCAGTGAAGAGCAGGGATAACATTTTTGTGTGAGAAAAATGCTTGCCAAGAAATCGAGAGGGGAAGTAACATGGGAGAAAGGAAGTAACTCATCAGTGTTTGGGACAGACAACAGCAGTTTCAGGATCTGGGTACACATCAGGGGCTTGGATGGATCTTTCTGTACCTACGTCACTCACAGAGAAAGAAAGCAGGAGGAGGAAGTGTAGGTGCCTTCATAAGCTTATGAACACTGCCAGAACCTCAAAAGCATCCAGTTTCCTACCAACACATGCTTACTAAATACCACTACACTACTTCTAGAGAGGAGGAGACTGAGGTCATAGAAAACTTTTAAACATAGGACTAGTTTTCTACCAGCATGAGCCACACTGTGGCAGACACGTGTGTAGGGGCAGCAGCAGCCCCAGCTGCCATTGCTCCAGACCACTGGAGGACACCATGCCAGGACTTGAAGCTCTAGAAGAAGGCTGCTGAAAGCCAAAGCCACTTGGCTTTGTACTTCCCAAAACAAAAATACAGTTGGGTAGAAAGAAGTGAGGTACACCATTGACTCAAAACTTACAATTATTTATTAAATAAATGCTACAAAAGGAAGAAAAAAAAAAAACAAAAGAAAGAACACTTCTGGGATGCAAAGACTTGTTTTTCGTTATTTTTAACCAGCCATTTGAAAACACTGCAACATGACCAATTCTGCAAAAATATTTTCCTGACCACAGCATCTTGCATGCAGACAAACACAAGGATTATGCCAATTCCTGGAAGAATGAGTGTCAGTAGCTTTTTTAATACCGGAACATGTCTGTTTGTTGTTTTTCTCTATTTTTATGTCCCTAATTTTGGAGATACCTTTTTTGTTGTTTTTGTTGTTCATAGGCTCTTTGTTTAAACAAGTACTATATGTCAATTTTTCCTCTGGTTGTTAATTTTTGTTTGGCTCTTTAGATTTTTTGACTGTACAATAAAATTGCCCTTAACAGCCTCTCTTCCACTGTTTCAGCCTGAACAACTTCCACTGGATCATCGTTGTGCTACTGTTTTAAACAGATTGCTTATTTGTGAGTAGCTAATTAGTTATTTGTTCTATTCAACAAGAAGCTTTTGAGGTCTCAGCTGTAACTTCTTTTAGTGAGAGATCCTGTTTCACCAGTGTGTATTTGAGAAATTTCCCCAGGTAGGATGAAAAATGGGAATTTGACTTGCTTTCCTGGGCAAATATCTCAGGCACTGTTTCATTTTTTGGTGGTACTGAGTCAAGACAGCAAGTGGGCATGTAGTTATATGGCTTTGAAGTTGGGGAGTTGTATAACTGTCTGAAAAATGGACAGGTCCCTGCCCATGGCAGTGGGGTTTGGGGCTGGATAATCTTTCAGGACCATTTCAACCCAAGCCATTCTATGATTCTATGGTGATGCAATTCCAGTGCATCTTGCTGAAATTAATTCAGATGGCATAATGTTTCACATATACAGTAATGAAAAAATCCCAGACTTCAAGAATTACAAAATCTGGACCAAAGGAAAGGGATAGATGACTAATAGAGTATATGAAAGATACAGAAATTTTTAAAAAGACATCACAAACCCTCCAAAAGAATCTATGTAAAGGTGATCCTGAACCACAACACTGTGAAAGAATGGAATGCGATGGTGTAAAACCTTAAAAATTTGTATCTCCTGTCAAATTGTAGAACTTACTCCTGGCTGAAAATTGTAAAACTAATTAGAAGCTGCTTTAAACTGAATGTCCTGCATGCAAACTGTGATTTTTTTAATAACATCAAGGAGTGTATCCCATTTGCTTATTGAAATACTTTAGTGTAAAATGCATTCTTGTGGAAAGGCAATGAGCACCCAGAATGCTTGCAATATTCTGTACTGGTTGTCTGAAAACCTTCTGTGTTTTGTTTCTCTGCTAAATTCTTCTAAAAAAAAAAAAAAGAAAAAAAAAGAGATAATTAAATCAAAAACATTTCTCTGATGAGCCTCTCCTTTGATGTCTCTCTTTTGATAATCTCTCTCCTGACAGGCTGTGAATACTCTGCTAGCAATACTTTGTGCTTTCCTCCATGGGGATAACAAATGCTCTGCTCCAGGCATTTCCTTGGCCTAGGATTTGGGATCTCTGGAAGAGGGCAAACATCTCCATCCAGCCTATTGGTGTGCGTGCAGGACTCTGTGTGGAACTAATTAGTGTTATAATGAATGCCACAAAAGTTTATTGCCAGGAAGCATTTAATTTCACAATGACTAATCAAGATTTTCTTCAATTCCCTTTAGCAATTTTACCCGATAAATTAGTGCAGGGATAAAAAAAGAAGCCAAAATAAAACTGTAAGCAGAACAGAGGCTCTGATTTAAAATGTCTGATGGATGATGCTCTTCTGCGTTCTTGGGGTTGTGTGCCATCCTTCTCCATAAATTCTAGAACCTTGCATACCAAGAGCAGAGTGATTACGACTCCTGCTTCACTGATTTCAGATGACTAGCCCCAAGCTGATGAGCTTAACATAAATTTGGTATGAGATGTGTGGGGTGCTGCCCTACTACTAACCTGAGGTTGACTATTTTAATCCAAATTGGATGTGTATTACCAGGATTGGGTAAAAAATTGGAGTTACTATTTTCAATTATTTCTGCACATAGCAGGAAAAATTAAAAAAAGAAAGAAAAAAAAAAGAAAAAAGGGAGAAAAAAAAGAAAAAGGAAAAGGAAAAGGAAAAGAAAAAGGGAAAGGGAAAGGGAAAGGGAAAGGAAAAGGAAAAGGAAAAGGAAAAGGAAAAGGAAAAGGAAAAGGAAAAGAAAAGATTCAGATGGCTCACAAGCAGAGCAGTCCCCATGCCGTGCCTAGCCCGGCACATGGTGTGTAGGATTAAGCGTATGCACAGCCCCCTGCAGGATGCCGCCTCTCACAGACTGTTTTTCTCACAACAGCAAATATTTACCCTGCAGTGCAAGAAAGGAGCTCCAGGAGGGGTCCAGCGAAGGGACACAAGGATCATTAGGGGTCTGGAGCATCTCTCTTATGAGGAGAGACTCCGGGCCTCAGAAAAGACAGGCGGGGATCTCATTAATACATATAAGTACCTCAAAGGCGGGCGCTAAGAGGATGGTGTCAGACTTTTTAAACTCGTTCCCAGGGACAGGATGAGAAGCAATGGCCATAAACTGAAATACAAGAGGTTTCACGAGGAAGAGGGTGGCAGAGCACTGAACAGGCTGCCCAGGGAGGTGGTGGAGTCTCCGTCTCCGCAGACATTCAAACCCCACCTGGCTGTGTTCCCGTGTAACCCGCTTTAGGTGCCCCCGGCTCGGCAGGGGCTGTGCCCGCTGGTCTCCAGAGGTCCCTTCTCTCTCTAACCCCGCTGTGCCGTGCCGCTGCCCATCCCGCCGGGGCTCAGCCCCGTTCGCAGGCCGGGCTGTGGCGGGGGGGCGGCTCCAGCCCCGTTCGCAGCCCGGGCCGTGGCGGGGGGCAGCGGCGGGGCGGGGCAGTGACGGCGGCGGGGCGGGGGCGGCACAGGGGCCGGGCCGGGCCGGGCGGGAGGAGGCGGCACAGCGCCGGGGATGCGGAGCGGCCGGGCCCGGGCAGATGATGGCGATACGCGAGCTCAAAGTCTGTCTGCTCGGGGTGAGTAGCGGCCACCGGGGGGTCGCGTCCCCGTTCCTTTCCCTCCTCTCCGGCCGCGCAGGTGGGAGCAGTGGGAGCTGTGTGCCCGCTGGGCGGGAGCGCTGCCCGCCCCGCTATCCCATCCCGCTTCCCGGGGGCGCCGCGTCTCCCGCTCCCGGTGCCGGGCGGGCGGGCGGGGGGGCTCGGCCGCACGGAATTCCTCCCCACCGAAACTTGGCAGCCGCGCACCGGCCTCCGCGGGGCGGGGGGAGCCTTTGGGGATTGTTGTTTTTGTCTTGTTTCTCAACTTTTTAAAAGTGAGGAGGGCGCATGGGGCTGGGGAGGTGAGTGCTCTCCTTTGGGGTCTCCCCAGTGCGGGGGCGGCCCCGCGGAGTCCCCTGGGCTGACAGAACCCCGAGGGCACCCGGGAGGGGTTTGCTGCCCGCCCCGGGGGCTCGTCACAGGCGGGGGGGACACCGGGGAAAGGAAAAGCGGGTCCTGCCGGCCCAGGACCCTCTGTCGGGTCGGGTCGGGTCGGGTCGGGCGGCTCCTGCTCCGGGGGTCGGTCCCGTCTCAGCGCTGCTTTGTTTTGTTACTCGCCCGGCTTTGTTCAGCAGCGCTTCTTTGACTCCACTTCTTACAGGAACGTCCTTTTTTGCCATTCCTTTTTTTTTTTTTTTTTTTTTTTTTTTTTTTTTTTCCCTTCTTTGGCTTTTTTGGCGAGCTCGCCTGCGCGTTTCACATCTGGCGCAGCAATGTGCTTAGCTCGGCACTTCGGCTGAGCCTGCCCCCCCTGCCCGGCACCGAGGGAGCTTCCCGGCAAAACGTGCCCACCAAGTCGGGATAAACACGGCCGCAGAGCAGAACCACCTCTCCTGACAGTAACCAGCACAGCATCGCTGCTCCAGTACACAAGTTCTTTTTAAAAGTCAAACATCTGACATTACCCGGTGCAAGTTCGGCTGCTTTTATGCCCACATCTCCATAAACACTCAGAGAAAGCTGCATGAATGAAGGCATTTTAGAGTGAATTTGCTTTCATGCCATCCGAGCATTTGAAAACCAAACACAAATAGATGCTCCAGTTCTCTCTGATTTGTTTTGACACTTAGCCCAGCAGGAGTGGGTACCTTGCCCTGGAGTAGCTCTTGCCAGGATGCGGTGCCAGGGCACTGGAGAGTTCAACCCAAAGTATTTGGCAGTGACCGTTTCTCCTTTCTTGGTTAGAATTCCTGCCTTCAACTTTTAAAATGGCATAGTGACAAAAATAAATGTGGTTTGTACAGACATGAGGAGTCTGTGGTAGAATATGTGGATGTGTCTTTGCTTGTTTTCTTCTCCAGCAGAAAATGTTGTAATTTTATAGAGATGAAGTGTCTTGTGGAATGAGATTTCTCATGTCTATAATTTATTTATGTTTTGTAATGTTAAAACTTACTGGAGGTGGTTTTTTTTGTTTGTTTTTTTTTTTTTTTTTTTTTTTTTTTTTTTTTTTTTCCAAGACAGGAAAAGAATCCTATAATGCAGCTCTGTGTTACTAGGAGTATGCAATTACTCTGTAGATTCATTAAAATGATGGGTTGGCAGTGGTAGCACTTAGGGAGATGTGTCTGTAGTTATAGTCACTTAGTAATCAGTGAGATGTTCCTTCCTGAGTTTTAAGAGAGCATAGTCCTAGAAAACCTTCTACTTCTGATCACAGACATCTCATTTACCGTGGGGATTGACACTCTGTTTTCCCAGAAGAGAGGAATCCTTCAGATGATGAATCTCCTCAAGAAGTTCAGACATTTCTAGAGCAGGGAAACTCCATACCTGTCTGCGTGAACAAATACAGACATTAATCTTCTGATCTGTCTGAAAGCTTGATGGCAACTCAAAAATACATCCTCAGATCTATCAAAAGAAATCTTGACAGTTGTTTTTTTTCAGTAGGTCCTGGACCTGGTTAATCTGCATTGTATGTCGTAGATCCCTTGATAATAGGTCAAGTCTGGCATGTCCTAGTCCTAAGACAAGTTCTTATCCTTGTTAGAAATATGGACTAAATTGGTTTGTAAACCCAAATCCCTCCCCACTTCTGAACACAGCCCTAGGCTGCACCTCTGGATCAGACAGGAGGATCACTGGCACTTTCTGGCCTCAAGATGTGCAGAGGGCCTGGGCTTGGACTGTTTCTGCCTATTCAGAATTTCCCAGTGGGGAAAAATTGTAGCTGGTGCAATGTTTGCCAAGCCAGCTTCTCCACAAGCTCTGAAGCCCCATTTGGCTACAGAGGGTCTTGATGGGAAGATGATGAAGAGGAATAGAGAAAGCAGAGCTGTGGTCCGCATTGCCAGCCCTACAGGCCAGTGCAGTACTCCAGGGCAGTGAGTAGCCTGGAGCCACTGCACTAGAGATGAGCAGCAGGTTATTGGCTCCTGGATGTAACCCGACATTGCCAGGAAGGAGCCTGGCCTCTAGTTTTTAGCATTAACGTAACAAAATGGGATTTGGGTATTGGCATTTAATTTCTTTTTCATCCAGAGTATCTTGGGGTTTTTAAAACTCTCTGTGAATGTCATGGGAGTGATTTGGAGCAGCCAGGAGTAGTGCACTACAAGATGATGATTATGGGACTTGTAGCTGTTGGAGGAGACACCAATGAGAGAAGGGCAGAGGGGAAATCTGGGACAGCAGGAGGGTGGAAGTGAGTCAGTTTGGAAGGAAGGCTTTGTTGATTGCAGAGCTGTTTGAGAAGGGATGGTTCCAGCTTGCCAGTGGGCTAGCAGGGGCAGGATGCCTGCCTAATTGTCCAGTGTTTCACAGCCTCAGGTGTAGGAGGTATAGAGGTGCAGTTGAACAGCTCTCTTAAGTATGTTGCCATGCAAGTGTGCTCAAGCCTGCTCCTAAACTACTTCCTCCAGTAAATTATTGCTGCTGGGCAGTGAGGTATCTGCATGTGGAAGATGTTCATCTTCCTGAGAGCAAACACTTGGAACTCTGCTCCAAGTCCTGTCTGGTTTCCCCTGACTCTTCCCGGTCTCTCAGTCCAGCTTGTTGTTTGTTCCCAGCAGTTGTCCCTATGTTAGATGCCACATGCTTCTGGGCCTGAGCAGGTTTTAGCTGCAGCTCAGTCTGTGCGGTGAAATGGAATATAGCTCTCATTTGATTTGCATGGTGTTTCTATGTGGGCACCTTGCTCAGGGGCTGGGAGAGAGAGAAGAGTAGAGGGGCTGCTCTGTTCCCGAGCTGTGCTTTAGTGCTGAAATGTGGCTGGCTGTGCAGCTGCCAGGTTTCCTAATCTGTCTGTGGCTGCTGAGTGCCCTGTGCCTTAGCTCCCAACATTTTCTTTATGTGGGCTGGAGGAGTGATTTATAACTCCCTGCCAAATCCTGACATAATTGTGTGTGGCAACCGCAGAAGAGATTGCCAGGTTTACGACTAAGGCAAAGTTTCTTGTCTTTGTCACTTCCTGAGGAAACTTTGACAACTCTTGAAACTTTGGGAGATGGTTTGCTGACTACCATCTAAAGTGACCTCCATTACTCCTTTCCTTTTGCTTTTGTTTATTACATTTTTGTGTTGTGACTGTGCATCACAGGACCAAAGGAAGTAGGATGGGAAGAGGCTTGGAGGTCATTCCTTGTCCCTAAAGCCCTTTTTATTCCTGATGTATGTTTGTTTCCTCTGTCTTTAAAAACTCATGATCTTCTCCCTGAGGTTATGTCCCAGGACTTAACTGCTTTTAATGTAGAAAGTTTTTTCCTCAGCATAGTGCCCACATCTTCCCTAGCTGAGACTTTGTTTCTTCACCCTTCTGTTTGTGCCTCTGTTTTCTTGCTCATAAGAAGTCACTTGCTGGCCTGCGTTCTGCTAGCATGAAATGCTGTCTGCAGCTGGTGAGCCTGCATTTGTAAAAGGAGTGACATTTCCTCTGTGGAAATTACATTATGATACTGAACACAGTTCACTGGGAATCTTTTAGTTTATGTCTAAAATGTTTGTCATGGTTAATGCTTTATGGGCTACATGTCCCAACAGAAATAGGGAAGCTGCTGCTAAAAACAAAACTGCACCCCTAGCTGGGTTGAACCAGTTATGGAGCTTTCTTCTCACCAGGTATGTGCAAGGTGGCCCCCATGGTAAGGTGAGCATCCTGCTGAAGACATTAACACTGCACAGTGCAGGAGCCACATGTGCATCAACAGCTGCAGTGTTGTAGCCTAAAACAGAGAGGAGAGGAAACAAAGGGGGTCATGAGAAGAGGAAAAATGTACTGATGAAGTAAATGTGTGCCTTCTATAATTTTGTCCACAAAAGTATCTTGTCTGAGAGAAGAACAGAGACTGCCAAGCAATTTTCCCCCCCCCCCATGTTAATGGTTCATCATCACCTACTCATTCATTAGTATTTTATTATGTAAACAAGTAGCTCTATCATGAGAGAAATTTTTGAGTCATGACCACATGGCTGTCTGTCTTGTGAAGTCACTGGTTTGAAGTGTCCATCACTGCAGCCTTTCCATCAAAGGACCCCTTTGATCTGTATCTCTTTCCTAGCCAGTTATGTTTTTGCATTGTAGTGAAACATCAAATTACAGGTAAAACTGAACAGTGATTTTAAGTCCATGGGGAGCTCAAAGACACATGGTTAGCTGAACTGCATATACCTCATTTTCTTGGTGTTCTTCTTTGGTGAAGAATACTCTGAAATTTGTACTTAGTGTGGGTACATAGCATTTCCATGTTCCATTGCCCTGCCTTGCCAGTCAAAAGAAGTATACAAGATACTGAAGGAGACTGGGACTGGTGATTTTGCTTTTATTGTGTTTGTCAATATTGCAAAAAAAATCCAGTTATGCACCAAGCAAGAAAAGCTTGTTCTCTTATCTCAATAAAAAAGCATCTTCAGAAGCCTAAAGCAGCCTTTTCATATCATTTTATAAGATATTTAAATGATTACAGTCAGGCTGTTTGCAATATATACATTAAATATGTAGGTAAACAATTTCTCACAAATTGTAATTCAGGATTTCATGTTGCTCTTGGCCCTTATGCTTTCCTTATATATCTACAAAACTTTTTTCTTCACTAATTTTTTCCAAGAGTTTTGTGTGGGATTGCTTAGAGGAGTAGCTTGAACATCCTTCTAGGAAAAGGTGACTGTGGAGGTCACAGTGCTTTCATTTCCAGCAGCCCAACCAAACTGGGTTTCTGAAGAAGCAGAAGGAGGAATTTGAAGCAGAATTTAGTTTCAGTAGCAGCAAAGCCTCAAAGGGGAAGCTTGTTACTAATAATCTGCTGGGTAGCAAAAGTATCTTGTGGTTGGTGCCTGTTACTGCACTGCATGGGCTCCCATCCGCTGATAACCAGCTCTGAGCTTCCATCCCATGCTTGTAACTTGTCTGTTGAATGAGACCATGCAGTGACTATCACCCAGAAATCATATGCAGGCTGTAGTTTTACTGTCTCTAAAATTCTATTTATATTTAGATTTCCTCAGCTCCTTGTGCTTTTTGATTTCCGGGTGAAAAATTGGGAAACTTCTTGGTTTACAGTAGTTCTGGTGAAAAAAAAAAAAAAAACAAAACAAAAACCCTCTACATTCTTTCTTTCTGCCAAATTAAGGAAGTTGAATGGTGATAAACTCTTTTTTTTTTTTTTTTCTTTTTTCAGATAGTCGAATGCAGTTTTAGCCTTACTCAGTGAAGTAATGCTGAGGCAGACTATGTGAAGGAGGCAGAAACCTTGCATGCAAACAATACACAGGGAAAACAAAAACCCTCTCATTTTCATCAGGTGGTTCCTTTTAACTGCCCTAAGTCAAGCCATATAAAAAGGCTATTTTTAATTTGCATTTAAAGTGTGTTTTCTGAGACTCTGGTTGATGGTAGGACTTGTTTCTAAGGTGATAATTTGCTTTATTGATAGGATGTGTTGCAGTTGCAGTGCAGTTGAGCTGCCCATGGGCAAAGGCCTTTGAGTCTGCAGGGCTTTTGCTTGCAGTGGTGTTTATAAATTACAGTGCCAGTGCCTTTTGCTTGTGTTGGGTTGTGCCTGAGCTGGGTGCAGTGTGGGTGCTGCAGACTGCAAGTGCACATACAGGCTGGAGAGATGTATTCTTGACATATTCTGTCTAAATTTTCTCAGGCTTGTTGAGAGAAGCATTTACAGGGAGGCTGGAGCCGTAACTCAGCTGCTCTTGGTCTTTTGCCTCCCTGCTGCTCCTTCTTGCAAATGCCATTTGCCCAGTCTTCTTCAGGGCTGTTAGACCCTCCAGGGACTGTGATTAGTCATGGATTTCCTGGCCACATCTCTCTTCAGATAAGATCAGGACAGGCACTTTTTTTTTTTTTTTTTTCATTTCCTGTGCTGTGGTTTTGAGGGGAAGGTAGAGGGGCACGTTGAAGTGAGCACCGCTGGCTTTAGCAGGTTTGTACTTCTACAGAATGATAGAATGGTTTGAGTTGGAAGGGACCTTAAAGATCACCTGGTTCCAACTCTGCTGCCATGGGCAAGGTCCCCTTCCACTAGAGCAGGCTGCTGTTGAGCCCATCTTCCCCACAGTTCAGGTTGCTGCCTTGGAAAACTGAGTGCAGGGCAAGGAGTTTCTCCTTGACTTCAGTGGCTTGGCAGCCTCCACTGATGCAGGGGCTGCTTTTGGAGCTGTGGCCTCCACCCAGAGGTCTGGAGCTTCCTCTGCTCATATTTTTCTCAAGGTGTTTCTGGGGCCAGCCAAGTGCCCAACACATGGTTAGAGGTAACCCTTCCAAGAGGGTTGGGAAAGGAGGTGGGAAGCTGGTTAGAGTTCATCTACCCACAAGCTACCTACAAGTGTTACCTCCCTCCAGTGCTAATCACACCTATGGGTTAGGTCATCATGCTAATGAGTTGGATCATCCCGTGCTTTTTAGAGTGGGCAGAGCAAACCTTCAGTGCTTTTTGCTCCTTGTCATGTCTCCTCCTACCTCCTGACTGTAGGCCAAGGGCAGCCCATGTGAATATAAATCTGCAGCCCCTCACCAGAAAGTGTTTGGAGCTGCCATGGGACACGTGCTTCCAAAGTAAACCAAAATAAAAGATGTTTTTGTTCTTACAGAGTTGTTTTTCTTCTCACTACATACCTTGTAGAAGCTGGGCAGTGGTGTCAAGGTCAAGGTGAATGGAAATATTTAAAATTCCATCTCAGTTTGTAAGATGCCGGGAAAGAGACACATTTCAGTTTTCTTCTGAAACATCTTGTACACCCTTTCCGTGAATGCTCACCGTTTTGAGCACCACTGCCAAAAGACAAATCCAAGCTTTAGAAAGCTGCCAGCGGAGGTGGATGGGAGGCCAACTGGGAGCACAGCCTTGTGTAAGCACATGCCAGTGGCTGATTTATGGTCTCTGGCCTTGCAGGGCTGAGCTGAAAGCTGAACAACAGGCAGTGGAACAAACGCTTTTTATTTTCGCCCGGATATTTTTAAACAGAAATGCTGCTTAGTGCATGGGTTTTATGTTTTCTGCAGGCGAGGGAAGAGACATTATGGTTTTTCACTTTTTGTTTTGGCCAGGGTATGTTCTTATTCGGGCAACATGTGGAAGTGCATGTGCATGAAATCCAGCCACTAAATACTTTGTGTCCCTGAGTTATTGTTTCCTCCTTTGTCAGCAGAGTGACAGGATGCTGCAGACGTCATTGGGTGTCCTGGTTGGACCCCTCAGGGGACTATAGTCCCTGTGGGGGACTATAAAAAACTGTAAATTATAAATATCAGGCTCTTACAGGAATTCACCTACAGTTAGGGGCTCTCTGAAGCAGATTCTCCTTTCCTTTAAAGCCTGACTACAGAGCCAAAATGAGTTACAAGAGATTCCTAAAGTGGGTTTAATTCTGAAAAAAAAAAAAAAAAATAAATTTGGGGCCCATTTAATTCTGCAGCAAACAAAACTTAAATGTTGATAAGATCTCATGGTTCATCAGCAAAGCTGTGCTTCTGGGTAACAGGATGTGTCTGAAGTCACTTGCATCTCCTTCCATGCTCACTGATGACTTGTAGGATACAACTGGAATAGCTTTAACCTTCTCCATCTTATGCTTGTAATTGGTAACTGATAGCTCATCTCGAGTACTACTGTTGTGTAAATTCTCCAGATCTATCCATTTCTTACTGTGAGAGAATTCAGTAAAAAAGACAAGTTCAAATCCTTAGGTCAACAATCGTGTGTGTGCCGACAGAGAGAAGCTGTACAGGGAATCCCCAGACTTGCCAAAGACTGATTGAAATGCCAAAGACTCCTTGAATGTGGTATGGTGTCACACCAAGGATCACCTTAACTCTTGAGACTTCAATTTTTTAGCTACCTAATTTAAGGGGGTAAAAATATGTTGTCACTATGGTCAATAGTTTAGGATTTAGAAGCATGTTACAACTGAAATATTTGAGGTGTTGGTAAACGTACAGTCACAATTTCCATTTTGAGCATCTTCTACTCGCTGTGGAAGCAAATACTAATTTTGTTTGTTTTAGGCAGTCTCTGTTAATAAAAAAAAAAAACCCAAACCACCAAGTAAGTGAACCTCTTACTGACTGATATGCACCACTATAAGCCTCTAAGGGTGCACTTCCACTTTGTGGCTGGATGAATCTTGCAGCCGATTAATTCTTGGAGGGATTAATTCCTGGAGGGATTAGGAAATGAGAAAGGGAATATGTTCTTTCTTGAATAGGAAGCCCATTGTCTATCTTTTTTTTTTTCTTTTTTTTTTTTTTTTTTTCTTTTGCATACTAAATATAAGTATTTAAGTGCCTATTTTAAGAATCATAAGATCAACATTTGAAATATAGCTTCTTAAAGCTGGTATGAACAGGAAGCCTCCAACCACTTAGCCCAGAAGTCATTTATGGTGCATAGTCCATGCTGACTTCAACCTTTTCAATACCACGTAGATAAGCTTCCTTTTAGGATATTAATTTCATGAATGTGCTACAAACATGGGGGGGTTTGCTACATTTTTCTTTTCCTGCAGTTTTCTTTTTTAAATGTTACTACTCTTGTGGAAAATCCAAGGAAAGTTGAACTTTGTTTTTGTCTTGGTTTGGTTGAATGTCAGTGAGGGAATTAGACCTTTTCTTCAAGTGTTATGACTCCAGCAGCAGAGTGTAGTTTATGTGAATAGTCTTCAGAATCGATTATTCTGTCCTTTGATGTTAATTTTTTTCTGCCTTGGATATTTTTGTTTCTTTTTTTCCTGCAGAGTGTGCTTGAAAAGAATAAATGCATGCCAGGGCATTAGACAGACAGTTGGAGTGTGTTTTATGTGACAAAAATGGCAGTTGGATAAAACCAGATAACATAAATTTGATTTGAGATTATGTTACTGAAACCCTAATCTGAGTAGCATCCTTAAGCATATGTTTGATTCTGAGCATTAGGATAATCCCTCTCCAGCAGAGTATCAGGGTGCATCCTTCAGCCTTTGCTGCGTGGGCTAAGTTGAATCCCATGCTTAAAGCTCAGCATATGCTTTAATGCACAGCTGAATGTGGAGAATAAGATAAAATATTTAGGTAAATTAAGTATTTGAGATAACACAGCTCATGAGTGATTCCTGTCATTTGATATTAAAGTCAGATAAGAGTAGCTGAGATCTACCTATCTTATGGCCAGGTTTGTCTTTTCCCTTACGCTGATGTGGAAGAAGGCAGAGAGAAAGCGAACCTTTGACACCATAAATCCAAATTCAAGAAGATTGTCTGAAGGAGAGTGGTAGCCCTATAGCCTAAAAAGTTCTTCGGGAATAGTTTATGACCAAAGAATGGTTTGGGTTGGAAGGGATCTTAAAGATCATATTCCTGTAGACAATGTCGCTCAGGGCTTTGAACACTTGCAGGGATGTGCGGAGCAGTAGAAAAAGGGATGTAGAAGTTGGCATAGAGGAGATTTGGAGGAACAGAGACTAATGGAGGAGGAGGTGGAGTACTGAAACTGTGAAGGGAAGGAGGGACATGTACGAGCATTGTAGGGGGACTGGTGAGAGGAGATGAGGAACACAGAGGAGTAAAGTCAGGAGCAAGGAAAAGAGAAGCTGAGGATAATAAAACAGAAAGCTAAACAGAGCAAACCAACAAAAAGTGGTAGAAATAGTAACATGGGGTGAAAAAATCCCCACCAACCTCTCCCTTGGTTTTGCCTTCAGTTTCCTTTTAAATTATTTTAAAATCCTGAGTTTGTTTTAGTGCTGTTTCATTTGTGTTTCAAAACACTTTTGGCCAGTGGAGCCTGCAGAATTGTTTGCATTGCTTTAAATTCAGCTGTATCTCTCAAGCAGTCAAAAGCACTGTCACAGATGTGACACAGGGAAGCCTTGGTAGGATCTCATTGGCCAGTTGAGATGTCTCCTCAATCCTTGTGCCTGTTGTTCTGCCATGTCTGGGATCTGTGAGAACTTTGGAGTTAGTTCCATGTAGTCTCAAACACTCAGGCTGTGACACTGGAAGTGTTTAGTATCCAGACAGTCTGTATTGAGGGTGACTTCTCAGTACCTTCTGTGTGGCTTTTCCTCCTTTGGAGGGAAAGATGAAATGCACTCTTCTACTCCTTTGTCCTTTGAGGAGATGTCCTTAAATGTACTAAACTCCATGGTTTAGCATTCCATTTGAAATGCTCCCAGCACATTTTCAGTTGAGATCTGCAGAGTCTATATACACTTTTGGCCATTTCTGGTTTCCAGATTTTGAGTGGAGATGAGAAAAAATGGCCAGGTTAATAAAAACTTCCTTCTGCAAGTCGCTTGTAAGTTAGATACTGCTTTCCTAGTTATTTTTGTGATGGAGAGGAGAAGGTACCTTAACAGTAAGAGCAACAAAACCTAGTTTTCCTTAAGGGCCTTTCCCTAAAGAGTTGAATTCCATGGCTCTAGTTTTACCAGCTTTTAGAAGTTGCTGCAGTTTCATTCCTGATGAAATCAATGGGAGGTGAACACATTCAAGAAGTCAACTGCTTAAGGGCTACAGCCTTGCACTGACAATTTCTCCCCTTTATGAGCCTGTTTGGTGCAGATAGCTTTACGTTCAGTAGCTTCACAGCAGCACACAGTAAATCCACAGATAAAAAACTCAGCCCTGGGTTTTATTATACCGTGCTTGCTGTTATCTCTTCTGTTTACTTGCATGAGTGATAGAGGGGAAAGCACCAGGTGGGTCTTTATACGATGCTGTTTAAAATAAGTGGTCATGTTTGCTGTCTTAGGGAAAACTTTACATCCAGACAATAGGTGGGATGAATATGAAATCACTACTAATTGAGGTTAATTAAACCTAACAGTTGGGTGAAATATTTCTTAACACAGATTTAGGTTTAGGCAAATTTCTGATTGGCCATTTCCAGTCTTTCACATAAATTCAGGAAATGAAAACCCCCAGTTTCAAGGATTTGAGGCCTCTCCTTCATGTTGCTGCCTAATGTCCACATGGATGCATAGTATCTACATGTAATTTGCAGTTAATTGTAAATAACAAATAATGGCAAATTTCAGAAACTCTCAACTTGTCCCCTTGCTGATACCCCCTGGAGAAGACTCTTGGTATTTTTGTGTCTGGAAGGCTGATGGAGGCAGATTTCCAAAGACTGGCAAGTTGTAAAAGCAGCTTGCATAAAGAGGGTGTCATTAGCAGCTGGGCAGCCTTTAGGCTACTAATAAAGGAGACCAGCTCACATCTTAGATGGTCACCAGAGGCTGCTGATTTTGCAGGTTGTTGCATCATCTAAAAGGAACTGATAAGCAGAGGCAGAGTTTCTGGCAATAAATCCAGGTACGGAATCCTTAGTTTCTGTCCCATCCTTGGCAATCCTTAGTTTCTGTATCACCCTGGTGGTGTTTCTTGACCTGCTCAAGGCTGATGGTGTCCAGCTGCTTTTGGCCAGTAGAGACCAGAGGAAGAGTTATTTGCTTCTTGTTGTTGGTACGGGACATACTCGGTACCAGGGCTCTGCTCATTTGAAGCAAAAATCCGTGGCCATGAGGCTGGTTCCTGTTTGTTAGAGGAAATGTTAGTTTTTTATAGCTGCCCCCTGAAACTGCCTTCTTCCTCTCTGTTGCTGCAAGGGAGAAGGGATTGGGCTTTCTTGTCTCCAGGACTGAAGTTTTCAGCTAGTGTTTCAGTTGGAACTTAAAATTTATGTGGCTTTTCTCTTCTTCTCTGGTATGAAATGCAATAACAAGTTGCAGGTGGGACAGTTACAAACTGGGATGAGTATGTCTGAACACTGAATTGAATAGGGCTTATTGAGCTTGGATGGACAAATTTGAAGGTAATTGAGCTCTTTTACAGTTTTTGCAGGCAATTGCTGGACAATTTTTATACTAGTGAAATAGCAAACTGAACACAAGAGCCATTTTGTCAAATGCTGTGGTTGATGGGCATATTGTTGGTTGTGTAAGAGCCACTGCCTTCATTTAATAGAAGAAAATTACTGTTGGCACTTGTTGGCAATCTGCAGTGTGAAATTGTAGTGTTTGGATTGGATTATCAATTTCAGATTGGTTGGTAGATTTTTAATATCTTCTGTGTTGGGACAGGGATAGAAATTACTTTGTTTTCATATTTACTAGGTGGCACTAACAAGGCTGTATTTCTAAATCATGACCCCTAATGATAGAATTTGACAATGAAAAGAGGTAGGGTGTTGGAGTATGAACAGCAACTTGTGTCAAACGGCAATTCAAGTCAAAGATTATCTCCTCATCATACCAGCATTTTGAAAGTTGCAGCTGTTACAATATATGTGGGGAAGGTTCACTTAGGAAAAGAACTTGGTTTGGAAAGAACTACACAGAATTGTTTATCCCATTTTTTGCTGGCAAGTTGTACTTGTAAACAACATTTGTCAGGATGCTGTTGCTTAATGTGTTTGCTTAACTTGAAAACCTCAGGTTATTTATGCATGTAGTCTGAAAACTAAATTTAGTTTCTCTGATCACTCACTGCATTGCACAATATCGATGAGGGATGTTTAACCAAATTGTTATACTGGTGTTTGTGCATATGGCCAATAGAGATAAAACCCCTGCAATCAATACTTGTTATCACTGACAGCGTGAGGTACAGTGACTTGTATGTTACTTCCCTTACCTAATTTTTCAACTTCAGGGACAATTATGAGGATTTCTAAGTAGATACTATTCACACATTTTTTACTGTATCTTTAAATAGGAATTTCCCTGTGGAAGGAGTATTACATCAAGTGGATTTTTGTGACTGCATGTGTGTTTCAAGATAGAGTGGGTAGGAAAGGGATGGCAGTGTGCAGGTGTTAAGGTCTCCCAAATTTGTTTAGGAAATGAACTCTGACCATTGGAATTGCCAAAATGCCGGTATTACTATCAATGAAATTGCACAGATATTAAAGCAATACTTGCAGTTTTAATTAATTTTAGCATTATTTAGCTCCTCCTGTTTGAGGTTTGACTTGCTGGAGAGATCTGTGAAGTTTGGTTTTAGTTCCTATTTCATTGATGTGGGGAGTGTGACCCATGGTAAACCAGGGTCCAGTTCTCATCCTCACTTGAAAACTGAAATGGTGAGCATTGGAGAGGTCATACTGAAGTGTTTGTGGTGGAGCTCAGGTGGGAAATCAGCAAGCTGGCAGCAGGGAGATGTCATTAGGTTGAGCTAGGGTGGTAGGAGAGCATGCCATGGTTTGAGGTCCCCAAGAGAAGCTGTGAATGTCCAAGTGTTCAGGACCAGGCTGGATGGGACTTTGAGCAGCTTGGTCTAGTGGAAGGTGTCCCTGTCCATGGCAAGGGAGATGGAACTAGATGATCTTTAAGGTCCCTTTCATCTCAAACCATTCTGTAATTCTGTAATACACTTTCTTACCCCTTACAAGGCACCTGTCAGGGTGGATTTAGTGGGTTTGTCTGCTGGTCTGTGTTATACCATGGTCAGGAGGATCCTACGATCCAGTGGTCAGTAAAAGGCAATTAGAGGTATGATTCTTGTTTGGATGATAGTGACTCCATGAAGTCCCACAGATGTAGTCTCCTAAAAATTAATCCAAAAATTTCCCCTTGATGGCATACAACATTGTTGATATTGGGCAGGTTTGGGTGGGGTTTTTCCTTAATTTGTTCATTAGTACAATAAATTAATCGTGGGATAGGGGCATTCCTTTGAAGCTGCCTTTGCCACGTTCACGCTACCCATTGCCACAGAGGGCTTCTTCTCAAGGTGGTACCAGCAGTGGGAGGTGCCTGTGATTCCCAGGGAAGGTGCTCAGGCACTCTTCATCCCCTCTCCGTCTGTCTCACCTTTCTAGTTCTTGTAAGTTCATCCTGCCGTCCTCTTTCCCTCCCTCCCCAGGCTTTTGGCTCCCGACTCACTGGAGCGCTTTAGCCAGCGTCCCTTCCTCCTTGGCTCCAGTGTCAGCATGGCCGGGTGTGCCCGGCTCCCTGATCCCGGGTCCCGGGAGTCACCAGGTGGTGCTATTGCCCAGTGAAATGCCCTCCCTCGCACTGCAGCACAGCCCAGCCCCTGCTGAAGGCTTCGATGGTGTTTGGGTTCGTGATGGAGCTGTCTTTGCTGGGCAGCTGGGTCAGGTAGTGTGAGGGGTCTTGTTTCTTGCCACGCGTTCAGTCGTGAGTCAGTTTTGTTGATGCAAAGCTGTTTCCTGTGGCTTAATCAGCCAGTGCCTTGTGTGACAATGAAGTCCCCCAAAGGCTGGGCTGCTGCTGGACGGTTTGTGAGCACCTTGTACTTAAAACCTGCTTTACTGTAGTGTGAAGTGTTAGCAAGTCTCATTAAGGATATCCTCAGGCTTTGTACAGTTGGGTCCCCCATGCAATCCAGTGGGAGGGATTTTTGCCTGTTCATTGGCATGTGCTGCTAGTCCAAAAGAGATTTGTGTGTGCGTGACCTTTCAAAGGTGCTCCTCTTCTTTCTCCTTTCATCCTCTCATCTTATTAGCCAGCCAGATTGATACCACCTTATTTGCAGCTGGTTTTTATAGAGTTCATGCTCCTACTTGAAACTGTAGAGGCAGTTCAAAACATGGAGTTGAGCATCTTAAATGAATAGCCAATGCCCCCAAAAGCCACAATTTGAGATGAAGGAATGCAAATAAACACCAAGTTCCTTCTTCCTTTTCACCAGGCTAAGCAATTCTCTCTCCACAGCCGCCCATACCACATGCTGTCAAGGGCATAAGAAATTGATTGAGATTCTGCTCTTTGATTTCAATTTTAAATCCTCCATTTCTCTTGGCAGTTCAGCTGCTGTTCTGAATTTGATAACTTGTGTGCAAAGGGGAAGGAAAGGTGTAAGAAAAGACACAGAGAATTAGCTGGAAATTTGATGTGGGGAAGCAGTTTCTAAATAATATTAGCAGCAATGGAAGGCTGTTATCTTTGCTGTCCACGCTCATGGTAGCATAGCACTGTGGTTAACTTGCACATTGTATGATAAGATGCAGTGATTAAGCATAAATAGTGGAATTGGAATATGGATTTGGGGTGTTTTCTTTCTTTCTTTCTTTCTTTCTTTCTTTCTTTCTTTCTTTCTTTCTTTCTTTCTTTCTTTCTTTCTTTCTTTCTTTCTTTTTAAATAGAGTAGGTGAGCTCTAAAATTGCAAAGCAGAGGTAGGTTGGCTGCAGCATTAATTTTATTCCTGAAGAATAGTTCTGTTGTCTCTATCACTCCACAGCCCCATCTCATAAATATAGATCGCTTTATATTCCTGTGCCAGCTTCATAAGAGCAGCACGATTTGTAAGTCCTGGAAGAGTAAATGTGCAGCAGACACATGGAATACTTTGCTGGGGCAATGAGTATCACAACCAGCCTGAGGCCTGAACAGATTGAGAGCAGCCCTGCTGAGAAGGACCTGAGGAATCTGCTGGATGAGAGGCTGAGCATGAGCTGTCAATGTGAGCTTGCAGCCCAGAACCAAATACATCCTGGGCTGCATCAAAGGCAGCGTGGCCAGCAGGGAGAGGATTCTGTCCCTCTGCTCTGCTGTGGTGAGACCCCACCTGCAGTGCTGCATCCAGCTTTGGGGTTCCCAGCACAGGAAGGACATGGATCTGTTGGAGAGAGTGCAGAGGAAGCCACAAAGGTAACTAGAGGGATGGAGCATCTCATATTCAACAGAAGGCTGAGAGAACTGGAATTGTTCAGAGAAGAGATGAGACGAGACCTAATTGTGGCCTTCCAGTACCTGAAGGGAGTCTACAAGAAAAATGGAGAGGGACCTTTTACAAGGGCATGTAATGGCAGAGCAATGATGAATGGATTCAAATGAAAAGATAGTAGGTTTGGATTAGATATTAAAAGGACAATTTTTGCTGTGAGGGTGGTGAGGCACTGGAACAGGTTGTCCAGAGTGGATGCCCTGTCTCTGGAAATGTTTATGGTCAGGCTGGACGGAGCACTGGGCAACCTGGTCTATTGAAAGATGTCCCTGCCCATGGTAGGTGGGTTGGAGATAGATGATCTTGGAGGTCCCTTTCTGTGATTCTTAAGGCTGCAGATACAGTTCTTCCTGCCATCAACCCAGCATGAAACACTTGGGATTGGAGCAGAATGTGACTAGTGATGATAGCAGAATAATGCCAATTATCTCGGAAACACTCTAGGAAAGTCGTTGGTTTTATGTAATATTACACGCATGAATATATCAATGTCTCTGGCAAAGTGAATTTTTTGCTGGCATTAGCAATGATACAGACATTAGCTGCTCTTCAGTTGGCTTATCTCTGGCCAGGTACATCACTTTGGTAGGATGACAAAGTGCTTTTGGCCATCAATGCTTGATTTTGTACTCTATAGTTTGGTGTTTCTTGTGGTCTTTGGGTATGTCTTTGGCAGAAGTAGATAGTTGAAGAGATTGTAATTAATATTGCAGTCAGCGAGGGAGGGAGGGATGGAAATATTCTTTTTTGTCTATAAGAGAGAAAAGGATGTAGCAAAATATTAAAGAAAGTGTATTTGAAACTTGGGCATTAGGGGTTTTTGTTATTTCTGGAAGATTACTGGGCTGGGATCTGGTGGAGAGCAAGGGGCCTCTGACTATGAAGAAACTTGGTAACTCCAAAGAAGCCTACACATCGCTAGGACCAGTCGGACTGCATTCTCTGGCTCCAGGTGTGACAGATACTGGGGCAGCTATGCAGGCCTGAGTTTAATTCCACAGAAGGATGTGTGCAGGATGTGTGTGGAAGGAAACCACGTGCTGAATAATCACACTGGTAGGGGTGCCAAAACTGGTAAGGCAACATGCATTTGGCTTCGGGGACTGGTTGGGAACAGAAGTGGGCAGGGCTCTAGACTCGCTTCACCTGTGGGATGAAGCAGACAGTCGGTCACTGTACGTGTTTTGCAAATGGATGTGAACTGAAGGAAAGCAAACCAAGAAAAGGGCTCAGATGATGTTTTCCATTCAGAGATGTATTGGGTTTCCATGGCAAGGTTTTGGTAGCAGAGGGGGCTGCAGAGGTGGCTTCTGTGAGAAGTTGCCAGAAGCTTCCCTGGTGTCCTACAGAGCCAATGCCAGCTGGCTCCAGGGTGGACTCACCACTGGCCAAGGCTGAGCCCATCAGTGATGGTGGTAGTGCCTCTGGGGTAACATGGCTAAGAAATGGAAAAAACCTAGTGCACAAGAGGAAATTGCAGACAGAGGGAGGAGTAAGAATGTGTGAGAGCAACAACCCTGCAGACGCCAGGGTCAGTGGAGAAGGGGAGGGACAAGGTGCTCCAGGCTCCAAAACAGGGATTCCCCTGGAGCCTGGGTGCAGACCATGGTGAGGCAGCTGTCCCCCTTCAGCCCATGAAGATCCACGGTGGAGCAGAGATCCTCCTGCAGCCTGTGGAGGGGACCATTTTGGAAAAGGTGGATGCCTGAGGGAAACTGTGACCACATGGAAAATCCACACAGGAGCAGGCTCCTGCCAGGACCTGTGGACCGTGAAAAGAAGAGCCCAAACTGAAATAACTTTGCTGGCCCAACTTGTGGACTCTGTGGAGGACGCGCACTGAAGCTGTCTGTGCCTGAAGGACTGCACCCCATGGAAGAGACTGTGCTGGAGCAGTTTGTGAACAACTGCACCCCATGGGAAGGACTCAGGTGTAAGCAGAGGAAAAATGCGAGGAGTCTTCCCGCTGAGGAGAAGTGAGAGGCAGAGACAATGCTCTTGTGAGGAGCAAGTAGAGAAATTGGGAGTAAAGTTAAGCTCAGGAAAAAGGGAAGGGTGGGAGGGAGGTGTTTTAAGATTTAATTTTTATTTTTCATCATCCTACTTTGACTTGATTTGCAATAAATTAAATTAGTTTCCCCATTTCGAGTCTATTTTGCCCATGGCAGTAGTTGGTGAGTGATCTCTCCCTGTCCTTATTTCAACCCACGTTTTTTTTTCTCCCCTGCCCAGCTGAGGAGGGGAGTGATAGGATGGCTTTGGTGAGCACCTGGTTTCCAGGCAGCATCACCACAGGAGGCCAGATACATTAAGCTCTGACTGGTAAATGTTCTTGTATTTTAAAACAGCCAGTAGAAATATACAAGTGTTATTGAAGATGCATATAAATACCAAACAAATAAACTCAGTGCTTGACTATCTCTTAAAGCACTTAAATAGCTCTTTGTTACTGTACTGTCTGAATGCTTTACAACTATCACTGTTTTACATCCCCATAATGCTGTTACAAGGCAAAATCAAATAACTATTTTCATATAACAACTAGTGAGCTGAGAAAAATAGAGCCAAGAATTCCTGTGCCAAATGCAGTCCTTGCAGCACTAGGAGGAGGGATTGCATTCTGATATAACAGGACTGACCTGATTGTGGGTAGAACAAATGCTACACTTTTATGTGTAGAGGGAATTAATATAATTCTAATGTGCTCCAGAGGAAAAAGTCTGATTCTGTAGCTAATTTGTGCTCTGCAACAGCAATGTTGGCCTGAAAGCAATTAGAAATGATGTGTAGGGTTTTTGACTGTGTGGGAGTTGGCATAGGTCATCCTAACTTAGTGGGAGTATCAACTGACTTAAAACATACCTTTACCACCATATACTGTGAGTTTAAAGAACTCCACAGGAATGCAACAAAGGGAAATGCAAATAGGGATGTTTGTGTAAAGTTCACACAGGGACAGATGACCAGAAGAACTCTGGTGGTTCCTACTGAAGTGAGACACTGCAGAATCCAGCCAGGGTAAACCCAACAGAGGAGGCCCATGGTGGCCATCCTCCCTCTCAAAATAGATTTGCAGTGAGATCCATGTGTTTGTGCTGGGATTGTGGGCAACTGGGTTCCAATATTCAATGAGAGTGTTGTTCATTTGGCAAGTACCCTTCACTCAGGAAAGTGCATGATTGCAAAACGACACTTCTGGGAGCCAACTCTGGTCCTAGTTTTTCCCTTTCAAGTCTGCTTTGCAGATGAGTATCTCCTAGATCTTTGCAGAAATTCTTTGAAGATCACTAGTAGTATAAGGCTAAAAATTTTAATTTGGAATTTACAGAAATCATTAGTGTCCTGATTGAGATGTATTTATTTTGACTGCAGAAGTGAGGCTTCAGAGCACCTGTACCTGCATCCCTTTGGTTCAGGCAGTTTTGTGTTGGTGAAGCAGCTGAGAGCCATTGTGTGAGTCTAAGAGCTGCTCTTGTATTTTCATCTGTGCAGTTATGCAGTGATAGCTTTGCTCACTTGATCCATCTCACAGATGGAAAAAATGAATAAAGGCAAGAAGCTTTTTTGCACTTATTCCTAGACACCACTCTGCAGTGCATGGCTTAATTTTCCCTGGGACAAGCCTGACACTTGGCAGATTCAATTCAGTCCCAGGGGTGTCTCTGAAGCTCAGTCTCCTGCAAGGTATTTCTCCTTACAGCAGTTTTCAGACAACTGAAAGTGATACCCAAACACAGGGAAGGGCGAAGGATATGTTTAAGGTTAGCAAAAATTTATTGGCAAAAAATTTATTGGGTAGAGTAATTCTTGGATTAAAATACTGCCCTTGGAAACTATGATCAGGAATCTGTTGTGCATAACTCTTCCTTGTAAGTTCATACAGTTGATAAAAATCCAAAGGCAGTTTCAGATGCTCTTCAAGCTGCCTGTCACAGCCTTCCAGAGCAGCTGTAACTGGATTAGTAAGACATGGAAAGTATTGCAATGCTACCTGCATTTGATCATCTGAGTAATGATTAAAATGTTAAAGATGGGCATAGAGGACTAAAGCAGGCTGCAAATTGCAAAGCTTTAATTTATTTTTCAGCTTGTTGCTTTTTTACCTCCATTAGAATTTAAAAGACAGCTGTAATCCTGTACTCAGCCTTATCATGTTATGTGCCTTTGGGTTAAGAACTGGCAACCCTGAGAGCATTCAAGATGCAGGTTGGGTATCTCAGTGCTGCGTGCCAGACCTTGCCCGAGGAGTGACATTCCTCCTGGACACCAGGCTTGACCAGAGCTGAGCTTACATTTCTGCTAAAGCCCAGCGATACTTTACAGCGCAGGCCTTGCAATTTGTTTGATGATAGCTAATGAAATGCAAACCATTTAGCAGTCCTGAGATGCGATTACACTGCTGTGAATTTTCAGATTCCATCAAAGTCCTGCTGAGGGTAATGGGAATGGGCCAGGGTGATTCAACTGTAAATCAAAAACAAAAGCGTGGCCAATTCTGACAGTGGAAAGAAGAGCTCTTTAAATGTGCAGAAGCTGATTTGCCAAGTCAAAACCAGCTGTGCTTTACAGAGCTACTGGAATGAATGGTCTCTCTGCATTTTTTTCTTTTTTGTGACTCATTGATTATTTTTCTTCCCCTAAAGTTTAAATTCTGTCTTTCTACCTAAGGTTTGCCTGGCCAGTTGCAAAGGTTTTCAGTGCCTGTTTTTGATATATAAAATACCAAATGCATTGATAATAGAGGACAATTTTCTCCTTTTTGGTAACTTCATACTGATTCAAGTGTTTTTCTCTGTATATCTTTAATGCTTCAACAGTGAAAGCTCTGCTCTGATCAAGACAAGGACCTCTCCTTCCTCTCTGCACTAGCAGTGACAGGAATCAAATCACTGTTACAAAAAGTGGAATTTAACTTGGGAATTCTTGAGCATAACCTGGCTCCTCTGTTATTTTTCAGTTACGGATGAATAAGCCAAGAGTGGCTGGTAGTGTGAATATGTAACAGGGAGCCAGGAATTGTTGCTTCTCTTAACAATGAAGAGCAGCCAGCTTCCTCTCTGAACAGATCCTCTTCCAGGAGAGTGGGACAGCTTTTTGACTGCACCCCAAATCTGTATGTTTCATCAATGTTTCTGGTGCATGCACTTAATTGCACTTCTTAACGTTAACCTGTCTGGAGAAAGCTTCAAAGCAGCTTGCTGGTAGGTTGTGGTACTGCTCTCTGGCTGAAACCCTGAGTTCCATCAATGCAGCTTTGTAGTTCCAGCTCTACGCCTGGTGAAAAAGCTTTGCCATGGGAGACTTCCTGGGAGTTACATTAAGTTAACGTTGACTCCATTGGTTGTGCTCTTTTTCTCTTGGCCAGGGATCCTCAGAGAAAGGGTTCAGCCACCAAATTCTTGTGGTAGCTTTGCTCAAGTTTGGGTGGTTGGCAGCTCAGCTTTTGGGGAGCCTGGCCCAAATGGGCTCTGAGGAACAGATGCATTCCTGCTGTGAGGTGCAGGGAAGTCCTGCTGAATTTGATGGAAGCCACATGAATGGTGGGATCAGTTTCTGGCTTGTGGAAAAGGATAAAGACTTGTCAGGTCCAAATATTTCTCATATTATTATTGAAATAACATCTTATTTGCCTGGGGATTTTTGAGCACTTAGTATTAATACTCTTCAGGCTGCTAGGGCTCATTCTTCTTCCAATCTGTAAGACTAACTCATGTTAAATCCTGTCAGATTTAATGAGACCTGTCTGTAGCTTATATCTCAGTGACTCTTAGTTATTGTGAGGAATGTTTTGAAGGGACAGGCATTTTTAATTTTAAAACATGTTTACAAATTCAGATTGTAAATCTGATTGGATCCTCGCTTTGTCCAAGCTGATGAGAAAACTTCCTTCTGAAGGAGCTGTGTGTGGGATCCCTACTTCTATAAAGGTCAGTTTTCTGTTGCTGCTTAATGATAATTTTCATGGTGCCTGTCTCCAGGGTGTCTCAACCTTCCTTTAAAGCTGAAATGGGAAGTTAGTCATGAGATCTGTGGTGTTTACAAGCCAGATGTAATTTTTTTTTCTTTTTTTTTCCTTACTTTGCAAGTGGAAGGACAGAAAGCAGTTTCTTCAGTGTGCTCATTCTTAGGGTGCCATTTCCTCATGTGAAATGCTGTCTAGTGTTCTGTTTTGTTTGCATTTTCAAAATCCTGGAGTCATAACTGATTTTTGTATGGTTAATCTAATTTTACACATATTTAGGAAGCCCTGAGTGTTAACATGGCAAAGAAAGACTGCATAGTCGAGACTACAAAAGCTCTTGCAGCAATGTTCATGATTATAGGGCTGCTGTTTAGTCGTCAGTCATGATATGTGTGGATTTTTTTGTGAATCCAACATTTGTTCCATTTCAGATGTAAAAAAAAATAATTACATGAAGAGATTAGTTTACTCAGCACAATAGGGCTTGACCCTCAATCTATTAAATGCTGTTACAAATTCAAGGCTACAGACTAACAACCTAATCAGGGATGTGTTTACAGGGTACTATCGCTCTCTCCAACATGGAAAAGTGCTTGGAGGACCAGGCCCTATATGCAAAGATATAAATGAGACATCAAGATTTAAATTAAAGAACTAAATTTTTCTGCATTAAGTTTCTGCTGGAATAAATGTGTTTGGAACAATAGACAGAGGAATATACCAAATGCCTGTTTGTAATGGGAAAATGGTTTTCTTTTTTAATATATTGTTCATATTTTTTCTGCTTTTTTATTTTTTTTTTATCTCCCTGTAAGCTGCTGCAAATCAGCCAGAAGAAGTCAGCAGCTCTGTTGTTTGCCTGCAAATGAGTTGCCAGCATCCTGTAATGCTGCTAGTTTGAAATACAGTCTCATCTCCTTTAGAATAATGAGAGCCAAGGAGAGCCAAGTGGGGTGGTTCCCTGGAGCAGGAGTGTGGGTGGAAGCACTGTTTTCTGTGGCATTCTGCTCTTCATTCTGGTGCTCTTAAAATCCTCACACCTAAATCTGCTGGTAAGGGATTTTGGAAGAACAGAGAATGTGTTTTCAGGGGTTAAAGAGTGAAAATCTGGAATTAGTCATGCTTGTATTGGTTCCTTCTATTTATCAGAAACATCTGATACAGTTTCAGATTTTTGAATCCATTTTGCTGACCTGGGGAGATTCTGGAGTTGTAGCTATTTATTCTGGCAAACTAATAGTGACTCACTTGCAGTGAATTACATTTCTGCTTCTTTCCTTCCTCTCTACCCCACCCACTTTGCTTATCTCGCTACAATGTGGTTTATAACTGGTATTTTGTAAGTGTGCTAGGAGACTTGTGAAGAAGAAAAGGGAAAAAGAGAAACCCGTTGTTGGTTCCTGGAGTGACTCGTGAATGCCTTGATTCACAATAATTATTTTATATTTATTCATTTCTTGCCACTTCTTTTCTGGATTGGAATACTCTTGATTGTGGTGAGTCAATGACTATAGTGTTGAAGCCCTTGGGTTTCCTGTGAATGAGAATTTTTCCCAAAGAATTGTAGGATCTGTTTCTTGAAGTGCAGCACAACTCCTGAGGGCATGTTCTCAGTTTCTGAAACTCATCCAATCCACTCTGCTCCACTCTGCCACCGTGACCTTTTGCATAAGCCAAGATGTTATACTTTGTGTGTGTGTTTGATGTTATATGTACACCAACATCAGGTAAAACAAAACAGAAAAACAGATTAGAGGGTGTAATAGCAGAACTTTGAGAATTGGAAAAATAAATCTATATGCCTGAATGTTACCCAGGCATGTGGCTTGATAAATCTGCTATAATCCTTTGAAGAAAAAAGAACAAAACAAGGGAGATATCCCCATCAGATGTTAGAAAAATAGGATTGTGTATAGAAAAACCTTATAGTAAAGTACAGAGCAGATGGTTGCATGAAAGGTTTATACAGCCTTAGCAAGGAGGTTTAATATCAATGCACTGCTGAGAAGCTAACGTTTTTTCTACTTCTTTGAAACAACAACACTGCTTTCCTTGTCTTCTGTGAGAGACTTGAAAGATAGTTCCCTGTTGTCAGTAAAAGTTAAGGTCTCATTAGCTGTTTTCAAGTTGTTGTATAATGTTCATATGCCATGGTTTGCTTTGCTTTCAGGCAGGTGAATGTCTTGATTGATGAGTGTCAGTACAGTTTTCGGTAACGTGGACTGAACACTGTCTAAGCAGTTTTAAATCCCATGATGGAATGATAATCACTGCCTTAAGCAGGAAGCTTTTTCTATTTTACTTCCTTCCCCTCTGTGCTCTAATTATACTCTGGTAGATGGTGGTTTGCATCCTCCAGGCAGCAAAAGGGAAGCTGAGAGTGCTTGTTTCAACTGAACCCCCCTGGTGCAATAAATTGCCTGGCTCCTGGAAAGCAGCAGCCACTGGCTGCAGCAGTGCTTGTCCTAGAAACAGGTTCACTTGTGGTCCAAGTCCACTGGTTTCACTCCAGTTACTCGAGGGGGATATTTAGCCTTCTTGGTAGTGCAAGCAACCCCAGGAGCAAAGTGTAAGAATGCCTTTAAGCTTCTGGAGGGCTGTTGGTGTGCCTGGCATATGCATAAGTTTGACTGTGCTCATCGTGAGATGTGAAAGCAACAGAAACTTTGAAAGGTCCTTTTAATGTTATCATGAAACATTCCTAAGAGCCATGAACTGAAAGATGAAGAGGTTCCAGGAAAATGAGCTAAGCTTTAATCCATGCTTGTGGATGTCACGTCCCTGCCAGAGACCCTGGCTCCCCTTGTAGTTTCAGTTGCCATTCTGAGTGAAACGTCAGGGGCCCTGGAGGAAGCAGATGAAATGAAGCATCATTGGGTCACCTGAGTCTAGTTTCAAGCACGGTGGCATAAATGCTGTCCCCACAAGAGGGAAATGTAATTCCTTGCAACCAGTTGGTGGTAATTCTAGTTTCTCTACACCATTTAAATTCTGGAAAAATAATTAGATCCTCAATTTCAAGGCAGAGGAGTTTCTTAATTTTATTTTTGTTAGCGTGTTCTGCCATCCTGGTGTAGTAATTATACAGCGATGTCAGCTGGAATCGATAATGAAGGCAAAATTTGGGAATAGTAACAGGATGTGTTACTGCTATTGATCAAAGGCTACAGGGCTGTTTTTAAACACTGCTCCTCTCTTTGATCTTTTTTTCCTATTGATTGAACTGAGTAGATAAACAACTGTCTGTGTAACATGAGCATTTATTATGGCTTTTAAGCTGACTAAGGACAGCTTTGAATTAAATATAAAAGTTTAAATGATGGTTTTCTAATAAATGCTGTCTATAAAGATTGGCGTGACAATACAGTTTCATGTAAGCATGGTGAAAGGAAATGTAAATACAGGCATTCTTTTTCTTTCTTATTCAAAAATAAGATAACATATTACAAAATTATTATAGGAGAGGCAGAAGTGCTATTTTTAATATGTAGTTATGTGTGGGCAAAAAATGTTTTTCTATTTTTTAAATATATATTTATGTGCGTCATGCTGTTAACAAACTGTATTGTCTTATCTTGGCATTTTTCAAGAGAGTTGTGTAAATTAGTCATCTTAAAATGTGGATACAATTGGAGCTACCAGGTACAATCTGGTAGTTCTGCAGTCACTTCAATGAAATTAATAGAAAACTTTCCATCGACTGTTTAATGAGTTAGATTGGACCCTGGGCTGTCATTGTTAATGTCTTGGAAAGGTCAGTATCGATTTCCTGGCATCCTTTTTGTCTCTAAGCAGGCTCTTTGCAATTCTGTGGAAGACATAGCGATAATGTTATTCCTCTTCCTTGATAATTACCTGTGTAATTTAAGTTCTACCTACCATCCAGGGCTTTGGGCAAAACTGAAAAATGTTGCATTTTAGGGAAGTTGCTTATATCTTAAATGCCTAAATAATATTTCTGCATAATTTCAAGTTTTTTCCTGCCCTTTCAGGTTATTTTTAATTTTATTCCAGTATTGTACTGCTGTTATTTTTTCCCTACTGATTTGGTGTGTTAAAAGAGAAAAAAAGAAGACTATTCCTGCAAATGGAATCAGACTGCCATGTTGCAGTGTAGAAAGTAAGGTGTGTTGCCTTTAAAGTAATGCACTGCAGACCTCTAACATGGCATGGATAGGGAGAGCTGCACATCTCTGGGGATCCAGATCTTTGGACTCCTACCTTTTCAAAACCAACCGAAGCCTGTGCAAAGTTTCCACTAAGTGGGCTAGTTTGCCATGCCATGAAAAGGTTATTTCCACTAAGTCAGTGTTGTCAGACTGCTAAAATGTTGGTGTAATTGTCTGTTTTGGAAGCTTGCTTGGGCTGGCTGTGCAACAGGCCTGAATGAAATTGTTTCTCTGGCTCTGCTGTGTAATGTGCTGTGTGTTGGAAACCACAGGGTTTGCTTGTACAAGTAAATGGCTGTACTGGATGGACTGCAGTCCTTGCAACAGGAATATAAAATACACCCAATAAAATAGAGGGCTTGGAGAGAAGGGAGTCCTGGGAAGAGGGCCAGGGAGATTCACTCACAATGCTGATGTTTGAAAGGATAAGCCATGTCCTCACTTTTCTTCTGAAATGTGTAATGGGCCCTGCTTGCCACAGGACAAGAAGAAAGTCAAATATTAATTCTTGAAAATAAATCAAGTGAAGTATTGACATCCAGAGTCGCCTGAATATAATTTCATGACTCACTGTCACACTTTCTTTGATTTTCAGGATACTGGAGTTGGGAAATCGAGCATTGTTTGTCGGTTTGTCCAGGACCACTTTGATCATAATATTAGTCCTACTATTGGGTAAGTACCACACATAACATCACTTTGGTTTTCACTGGTCAGTGAGGTTTAAAATCTGACCCTTGAGTGATTTAAGTCCTAAGGTCCTACAGCCAAAACAGTGTGAAGTGGGAAGCTCTTGATGAGATAAAAACCAAAACCCCACAACCCCAGAGGCTGTGACCTGCACAGTGATCAAGTCATCCCAAAGCTGAGTAATGGCAGGAAGACTGTGGGAAGGCCTTGAAGTACCTTTGTTGAGTGTCCTGGTAGGCTGGGCTGGAACATGGACAGTGTCTGTTTCCCCATAGATGTGTTTTTGTCTAAGTTTAGGATGTGTCACATTGTCCTTTCTAAAAATAGGAACAATGCAATCTAAACTAAGTATAATTAATTTATATCACTTCTTTAAAAATTACTAAGCTTCCATGTGTCAGACCATCAGAATCCTAATAGTCCTGTAGTAGATTTTAATTCAGATTTTTTTTTTTTTCTTTTAATATCTTAGGGACAGATCTTCCAAGTCCAGTGTAACCTAGAAAATTTTTAAAGTTATGGATCTCTTATGACAAAGGAAGCTATTATGGCATGTACAGAAAGGAGTAATCTGGGGGGAGAGGGCTGATCTGACATGTGTGTCAGAGGTGTTTTAAGTCATTTGTGAAGGACTGGTTTTGATTGCTGTGGGTTGTTCAGAGGGTTGGATGGTACCTTCTGAAGCTCTGCCTTTCAATGCATGGAGGAGTCTCAGCTGGAAGCTGCACATAGAAGTTCCAGGACAATTTTGGATTCCTGAATGAGATGAATAGAGGAAAATGGACAGAGATAAAGGAAGCATGTCATGAATAAAATTACTGGCTGAAGGACACTTGTTTGCAGTGAAGGAATTGATGGCAATTTGAGTGGTTTTCTTTTTACTTCTAAACCATTAGTAGCCTTTTTCCCCTAGTAGTTGTTGTTGCTGAGTAAATGCCTTCTGCTCAATTTGGAAAACAATTTTCCTCTGTTATCATAATTATGAAAACTAAAAGGATTTTTTTTCCACTGGGATATTAAAATGTGAAGGCTAGCTTCACACATGTGATATTATTTGTCTGCACAGATAGGGTTTTTTCTTCCAAATTATTTGACTATTTTAAATATATAATCCTTTCAATCAACAGTAGCCACTGTGGATCTATAAAATTCCCATTTCTGAAGTTGTGAAATGTTGCTTGTTGGTTTGAGAAGGAGTAACAACTGAGAGATCGCACCCTGAAAATAACCAAAGAAATGCTGCCTTTTTTTTCTTTTTCCTTAGTTAGTATTTTCGTAAGCAATGCAGCATTGTTAAATTCAAGCAATTTGCAGATGGCTGTTGAGCAGAAGTCTGCTATATCATTCTCAGGAAATGTTTTGTTCAGTCATATGTCATTTGATGTCATTCAGTGCTTTTGTAACTACCATGCATTGGATCAAATGCATCTTTAAGCGCCAGGAAAAATGTTACCACAACAAAAATGGTTCAGCAGTACCCAGATAGGATGGGGAAAATAGAAATCTGCCAGAGTTTGGCAGTCTCTCCTATCAGCTTTCAAACAAACTGCTGTAATACAGAAAAAGCTTATAAATTTGTAACCTTCTTTCCTAAAAGAAAAAGCTTTGAAAATGTAGACCTATCTCATTTCCTATGGAAAATAAACGAAACTACAAAGACTTCTTCATCCCAGTTGAAAGGGAGAGCAACTTTCTTGCATTTGTTTACCATGTGCACTTCATCAGGTGACTTTTCTGTTCCCTGATGATCCAGTCTCATATGTTAAAGTGAAAAGTGGCACATGAAGTTGTCTGTTGCCTTTTTCTCAGGTCCATGTCACCAAGAAGATGGCGCTAACAAGCAGCAGAAGCCACGGGTGAATGACAGGAGCATTTGTGTTCCTGGACCCAGGAACAAATTGCCCTCTGAACTTCAGAGGCTTTTCCCTTCTTTTAAAAAAAGTAAATTTTTAGGTAGCATATGTCCTATCTGAGAAAAAGGAGACTTCTACTTCTGCAAGTATTTTATCAAGGTTTCGGAGTTTTCCCCAAATGCAGTCTAATCCAGCAGAACTCACTACAGGTTACATATTCAGAGTGTCAGTTATGTTACAAATTTCTCTTTCTTCTTTATTTACAGAGCATCCTTCATGACTAAAACTGTGCCATGTGGGAATGAGCTTCATAAATTTCTCATCTGGGACACAGCTGGTCAGGAACGGGTGAGTATTAGTTTGCAGAATGCTTTTATTATCCTGGTCTCTCTTAATGTGTTGATGTACTTTTTCTAAACCTTTCATCTTCAGAAGACTTTGTAAGTATCAACCCCATGAATCTTTGCAAGGCTCTGCAATGCAGGTGGTCAGCAGGCACCAAGTATGTAGGCTCCCTTTCCATGGATGGGGAAAATGCAGAGACAGGCTTGACCGTACCACTTACCTAAAAAAACCCCAAAACATGGTGTGAATTGTCAGCCACCTTCCCCAAGACAGCTTGAGCAGTGCCCCAGCAACATCCAGTTTCCCTCTGTTTTCATCGTGTTTGTGTGTGGCAGCTCTTGTTGGCATTGGAAAGGCTTTGACTTGCAGCCCATGGGCTGGGAGGAGGTCTGAACTTAGGTAGTGACTCTGTGGTTGTCTTGGATTGGGACAGTGAATATGGGCATGGCTTGTGTCTGCTGTTATTGTTTAGGAAATTACTACTGACAACCTGAACCACTTTGAGTTT
Organism: Zosterops lateralis; assembly: GCF_965231275.1. Lineage (NCBI taxonomy): Eukaryota > Metazoa > Chordata > Aves > Passeriformes > Zosteropidae > Zosterops > Zosterops lateralis. Next base: position 101,144,207 of record NC_139762.1, on the reverse strand, counting down.
TTATCTTGATTTTTTTCAAGTGTGTGAAGTGAATTGCTCAGCTCAAGCAGGTTTTCCTTTGACTAAAAAAAAAAAGCCATAATGGACTTTTGGGCATGAGTTCATCTTGTCTGTATGTAAGTCTGGTGCATCATTTTTCTTTTAATAGCCTCAGTGGCAGTAGTATGCAGTAATAGACTGTAGAGCTGTAGGTTTCTCTTAATATATGCCCACATTTATCTTGAGAAATATGAGAGAAGTGGAAAAACCTATGGATACTTCTAGAATATTCTCAAACTTGTGAAATGGCACAGTGTCTCTTCATAGGAAATTGTAGCTATGCTCACGTAAGATTGGGATAAAATGAGATGCTTATACAGACTGGGATGTCAGTCCTGATACATCCTACTGGATTCTCCATACCTTGTATGTGAATTGTGGGCAAAGAAGATTTTTGCTCTTAAGTGCAGGAAATGCTTGTGCTTTTATTTTCAATGCACAGTATGAGGTAAAGTGACCCTGATGAAATCTGTTGGCTCATAACAATTCAGTAAGTTATTTATCATGGGAAAATGGACCTTGAAAAACATATTTGAAGTATAGCCTAATTCCTTCCCTTCAATCTTGTTTGTTCAATTTCTGCATGGTCTGGAGCTGATAACTGGCTAATTACTGCAAAAAGTAGCAAAAGTTCAGTTTTTTTTCCCATGGTTTCGGTTTTCTTGCTTATTCCCTCTCTTTTCCCTCCACTACTCTGCTCTCTTTGCTTTTTCTTTTCCTTTTAGCACTTTACACATAAAACTCCGTTGGATTAATACTTATATCAGAATTTAACTATTTTCCTACATAGTCTAAGGACCCTCAAAGCCCTTTAAAAGTAGGTGAATAGTAATATTCATATTTACTGAAATAAATGATGCCTCATTTGAGGCAGGAAATCTGTGACTGAGCTTTGACTCTTGGACACAAAATCCATCCTTCCCAACTAGTCCCTTATGTTTCCTCTCAGTTTTTTTTAGCTCATCATTTTTCAAACATCTGCTTTCCTTTTTTTTTTGTGTCTATGTGAAACTGTGGTGAGCAGTGAGCGGCACAAACTTTGTTAGATTGCTTTGAATTTATTACAGATAAGACATGCTAAAAGTTTTAATTAATCAGTAATCATGAATTAGCCCAGGGACCATCTTTTTGGTCTGTGTTTGCCCAGTGTACTGTCAGTCCTTCACTAGGACTAGGAAAGCGTAGTGATATAGTAAACAAAGTTCATTTGTGTTGAGTGCAAGCCACAGAGGCAGACAAGTTTCCCAAGATGAGGTCCATACTAGTCCAGGTCTCTGTCATAGAACATTCCTGTTTTACATTACAGCTAAACACATAATGCTTCTCAATATCTTACTTTAATCAGGGATTTTTGTTGCTTTGTTTTGTGTTGCTCCTTTTGATCTGCTATTCAAGAACAAAGGTCTCTCCCTGTTAATTTTTTTTCTAATTATCCTCTTGAACAACAATGATGACCCAACAATTCCAGCCTCTGGGCCTATTGCTGTTTTCACAGTGTACTAATAAATGTCTTCTGAGTGTTGTTTCTGCTTTGAGAATTGTCCTTCCCTTGTTCTTTGCAATTTCTGCTGGGGCTTTGTGTTCCACTGCTGAAGCCTGGCAGTTTTATCAGTCTGTACTGCTGAGGGCAGTGTTCAGGACTTTCCTGCTCTTTCAACGCTGCCTTCGTTTGTCTTGGCTCTCCTAAACGCAAGGCCAAGCATAGGTTTGTGCCTTTTCTGGAGTGCCCTGTGCTTCCCCAGCTGTGCCAGCTGTGTCTAGGTGCTGATGTGGAGCCCTCACAGCAGAAGAGCCCTGGCTGAGATTTAACTGAGGCCTCACTTATGCCATGAAAGTTGAGCTGCAACCTTTCCCATGGTAAAGCAGGCAGGGGAAACAACAGTAGTAGCACTTCTGTGATCCTTCATGAGTTTGTCCTTTTTCATGAGTTTTCACTTCCCTGTTCATGATTTTTTCTGGGAAACTGCTAGCTTGGAGTCAATGCTGCAGAGTGACAATAATGCAGCAGAAAATGGAAATTAAAAGCTTTTCTATCATATCCCTGGTGAGGGTGAATGCTAAGTGTGCTTCTTAGGAGGACACCCTGGAGAGAGGTACATGGCTTGTGGTAAAAAATTCACATAGTACATGATTAGAACAGGAGAGAGAGAGCTTGTTAATCCTTTTATCTTGTTTTGTTTGGTTTTTTTTCCTTTCCCTTTTTCTTGACTAGAAAGAAACAAAGAGGCAGCACACTTCACAAAATCCCCCTGTCTTCTGTGCCTGAGTACTGGTCCCTGTGGACCTGGTTGCTTTGTGTTGGTTTGCTATCCAACAAACTCGCTTTATATTTTTCTTCACAGTCGCTTTCCCTCCACGCCAGTATTTCCCAAATGTCACTTTTCCCCCTCCTATCTCACGTTTTCCCCGTTAGCTTTGAATTGTTGCCACAGACTTCGGGACTAAGGTGCCCGACAGTTACGTTGTTATTAGCAAAGATTCCCACCCCCAAGAAGAGTCTCCTCGCAAGTTAGTTAATGATGTTTTTATTAGCATATATTTTGGTTCATGGTGCCCTAAGTAGCTTCTAATTACAATGCTTTGTTTGAATGCCTTGGGTGGCTGCCAGCTTTCCATTTTGCCAGCTGAGGAATATTGTGACAAACAGGGAGTCTGAGGGCCATGTTTCTAGGGCAGGAGAATTTATCTCTGTCCTTTTTAAATTTACTGTGTTGAACTCTGGGACTTTTAATTTTGTTTAATAGAAGAGGCCTCAACTACTTGAGCCCAGTTTAAACCTCGATAGGAAATACCCTGAGTTATGAGCTTTTTCTTTTTTTGTTTTTTAACCTTCTCCATTTCCAGGAAAAGACTGACTGATGACATGTCCATAGCTCTTTATAGCTCCCTCTTTTCTGAGTGGCAGGAGTTGTCCTGGTGATTCAGAGACAGTGTCACAACACCATCTATCAATTACTTGAATTATTTCTGCAGGCAAAACACAGCCTGAATTTTGCTCTGTGGTGTCATAAATGTGGCTCTGATAGTCTCCCACAGCTCACCCACTCCCACTCAGAGTGGGGGTGGTTCATTGTGTGTGGTGTGAGGACCTCTTGCATGTTGCAGAGGTTGACAGGTGATTTGGCAGTGTGTGAGAGCACAAGTGGTATTAGAGCTAGCAAGTGAATATGTTACTTTTACTATTTTCACAGTGAGCATAAAGCACAGTAAATCATTTAAGGGATGCATTTGAATGTGTTTTTTCTTAAGCTTCAGCAAACTTGCAGCACTTGTAGCTTGATGATGAGTCGCAGTTTTGGTGTAGTGTCTTTTGCATCCTTTGTTTAATGACTGTAAACTGCAGAACGACTAAGCACAGGTCACTTCTGTGATGTTGGAAAAGTTTGTTTTCTGCCTGTTTAAAATACCATTAAAAGGTTAACCTAAAATATTGAGATTTTTTCTTCTTCAGTTGAAGAATTCTTAGACATTGAAAAAAAATGCTCTCTTTTATATATATATATATATATTTAATCTTCAATTTAGCTAGCAAAAAATACCTGCAGATCAGAGACAGATCTTTCATGATTTACTCAGCCTGCAAATCCTGAGAACTGGAATTTCAGCCTTCAATCATGTAAGGTTTTAAAATGCTAAATGGTATCTGAAAGTGGCTTTCATGCATAACATTTTTTCCCATTTGCTCTTTGCCAGCTGAGAATGTCAGGAATTTTGTATCCCTCCCTGTTCAAGAAGCTCGTGTGTCAGGATAATCTGTTTAATGCTTTTGGGGTTTGCCTTTGCTTCTCTCTGCACCACCACAGTTTTCTGTTTGTTGGCATCCACTACCTTGAAGGTGGCAAGAATGGGGCATGTAACACTGTCCACACTTGGGCAAGGGTACTTCAGGTGCTTTTTGGGACAGGACTGAAGGGGTTTTGTGGGAATGGCCTGGCAGGAAGGGCCAATGGCAGGAGAAACAAGACACCCAAAATTACCTGCAGAGGTGTGGTAATGGCCTGCTGAGGAGGGGACTGACTGTGTTTAAGATAAGAGTCCAGAAAGTGTGAATTTGTGTAACAGGAAGGCAGAAGGGGAAGGAAGTTGCAGGGCTATGATGCTGCCCACACATGTCAGCAAGTAGCTGAGCCAGAGGCTGTGGCTCTCCCTGCCATTTGTGGCACCCAGATAAAGAGTAAGATTAAGGATCTCTCACCTTGAGAGGAACAAAGTGGTTTGGTCTTGGCCACTCAGATGCAATATATGTAGTCAGAGAGCAGCTTCATAGGAAAGGGAATGAAATTTAGTCAAAGGATCACAGCTGTCAGGAAGCAAATCTTGTGCTGCTGTGCACCTGCAGGTGCTTGAGAAGGCACTGTGTAGGAAAATCAGAGCTGAATTCAAAGTGTGTAACACTTGCTGAGCACTGGTGTGATTCTTCTCAGTCTGTGCACCCTTATCCTTTCCAGATGTGCATATGGGCAGAATTCTAATCGTTTTGCAGTAAGAGCAGGTGATGTTCTTTACAGTCTAGAAGATTAAAAGCAACCAAATACAGGAGTTAGGTGGTGGTTGTAGTTGTCGGTTTTGCTTTTTTGCCTCTTGACTGTGGAGTTGGGAAGAGGCAGCCCTGCTGCGGCAGTGTGCCAGTCCTGGGATATAGCACCACAGGATGGTGCAAAGAGCTGCTGACATGAATTAATGTTCCCTGGTGTGCCTGGCAGATTGAATGAATCCCAACTGTCTTCAGCAGCATTTGTCAGCCTGTATATAAACAAGCAGGAGTGGTAGTTTTTATTTCTGTGTTCATTTGGCCTCTGTTTTGCTTTCTAAATCAGCATTGTGTTAGACAGGGTTAAGAGACTTCCACTACCACAACTCAGGTGTGATTTACGCTGTGTTCCCTTGATTTTGGTTTTCTGTTCCAAGTATGATGTGACAGATTTCCTTCTTCCCCATTTTTTACTGCTAGTAAAGAGGAAACATGGTAAGCGTTACCTGTGACCAAATATGCCCCTCTGTGATGAGATGCACAGGCAGCAGAAAGCAAAATATTATGCTGGTTTTAAATAGATGGTAAATTCCTTAATGGCTGCTTGGGTCCATCTTTCTGTCCTTTGCGAGGGCAAAGCTTCTGTTGCTTCATTGAGATGGCCAGATGAGGGGTTGCAGAATCCCAAAAATACTCCTGGAATCAATGAGAGAAACTCTGGTTATGCTCAGCTTGCATTTTGCACCATGTAAGACTAAATTTGCTCTCTGTACTGTGGGGCTATACAGCTATAAAGGTTGGGCAGCTTATAGTTGGACCCTTAGAAAAAAAAGGGGTTCTGCTTTCAGAGGAAATTTCATAATGCACATGTGGCCTCACTTTTTAACTTGGTGTCAGAGATGATGAACCACAAGTGCAAAATGGATGTGTTGGTAGAGGAGCACAAGGAAGAAATTGCTCTGAGCCCAGTCAGCCTTGCACCAGGATTCAGGTGACTGTAGGTATGGAGCACAGTGTGTCTCTGAGGACAGTCCTGAAAGTCTGCATGAAGTAATTGATTTTGGGTTTTGGCATGTCTTTGGTAAAATAAGCTTTTTTGTTTATATTTTGAGTGGTCCTTTCAGCCTGGCTGTTGGACTGCAAAATGTACCCCTGCAACTTGAGTATGGCACTGTGTGGATTAGCAACCTCAGCCTCATCAGTTGTTATCAACCTCTCCAAAAGTAAAATGGGACTAATGAGTGATGCAGCTGGTTAAAGAGGCAAATAGGCAAACTTTTTTTGGTGGACACTGAATGAGAGGCATGAAACTTCTAAATTCCCACATTAGGTGACCTGCCAATGGTAGTTTACTCATTACACAGAGATGGGAGGTGTTGCCAGTGCTTAGAAGGTGGAAAGCAGTTGAGATTAAGTTTAGTAGTGTAAGTACCATGGTTCTGTATTTTTTGTTCCTAACAAAAATACATGCTGTAAAGTTGTAGGTGAGTTTTAAAATATTTTTTGAGGAGGAAACAGAGGAGAAAAGCCACCTCTGAATGCATTCACTAATTAAAGGATGATCCCGTGAGTATGATGCAGCCATGAGAAAAGTGTTAGGGGGTGTACAGTTAAGACTGTTCAATGTCTGTAATGCTGCTTAGAAACGTGGTCACCAGCAGTCAGGAAAGATGAACTAAAAAGCTGGACCAAGCACAAGGAAAGGTGATTAGACCCTGATTTCTCCCTTTTATGTTATCTTCAGAGTGGAAGAGCCTGGTGCAGCAGACTGGCAAAGTTAAATCTGCAGGCTTGTCACTCTATATTAATATTTCCGCTAAAGGCAAGCAGTGATCCCTAGATTTTACTAAGTCAAGGTGCAAGCAAATTACAAGTAATTTATTAATTAGGAATTCAAAATCTTATTAATTGTCAAACTAATATGATCCCTGTCACAGTATAATGAAAAAAGAAAACTAATTATTTTAGGCAGAACATTGATCAGCTTTTGAAATGGGTTAGGAGTGTGAATATTTGTGCTGGCGGGAGCTGATGGACATACATCTCTTTCTGGTCTGTGTTTTTCTGTTAGGCCAAGGGGATGTGAGCTACTGCTGGCTGCAGAAAGGGGTGACATCTGCCAGAGCACTGCTCTCAGCTGCAGGTTGTGGAGGGGCTGACTCTCTGGAAGGCTGGGGCTGTAACCTGGGTGTCCATGTGGCAGAGCCTGGAGCGGCTGCCTGAGCATTTTTGGGTGGCCCTTCTCAAGCAGAGTTGTTCTTGTGCCAAATATCAAACTGCTTGTTTCTTCTTATTTTCTTGGGAATTACTGGATACAGAAATACTGAGCTATAAAATCAAGGTTATAGACATTGTCATTTATAATACAGAAGGTAGTCCCGTGAGATTTAATTTTGTGAGCTGTTTTTTTTTTGTGTGTCACTTGTTTTGGGCATCTGTCCCACATTTGGTCCTTGGCAGGTGAAAAATGTGCAGATTAGTATTTTGTATCCCTTTAATTAAGTTCGTGTGACTCTTTTTTTTCCAATTAATTAGGCCAGAAAAATGTTCAAGAGAACTTTGCTTTTGGGCACTAATTTAAAAGAAAAATGAAACATAATTATTTGAATGATATTGGAAAATTCATGTTCATGAAGCACATTTGTTAAGAGCCTATCATTAGATCATGAAACTTATGCAGTTAAAATTTTCCAGCCTCTCTTGATTCATTCAGTGTTGCAAAGAGGCTTTTCCTGTTTTTTTGTAGAAAACAGTGATTTCTTGTGACTGGGACATAGTGTAATGTCATGTTTGTTTATTAGGCTGTATAAGAGAATAACAAAGGGCAGGGGTTTTTTTGTTCTATTTGTTTGTTTTAAATTATTTTTATTTTTGCTTTCTGGTGCTAACACTGCAAATATTCTTCAGTGAAACAGCTATTAAGTGAAGTGTTCTTGTCAGTTGGTCAGGAGAAAAGGGAGTGAAATTCCCAAGATGTTGTACAGGTTCTCAGTGTGCTTTCAGGGTCAGTCTTGAAGGAATTTGGAGTATGTGAGTTTAACTGCATGGCTCCTGTGAAGTGTGATTACCGTTATCTGAGAGCTCTTTGTAAATTCATGAATGCTGTGTAATCTAGATTAAAATGTAATCTAGATTAAGACCAAATCAGCATGTGTGTAGGGTATGTCTGTTTTTTTCCTGGAGTTTACAGACTGGGAGGATTGTGCATGCACCATGAAAGGTCAGATGTACCCTCCACAGTTAAGGTTCCTGACTTTCAGGCTACTTCAACACAATAATTATGTTGAGAAGGTCTTGGAGGTTCTTGAAGATTGTAGGAGATAACTTCTACTTGCAAGCATTCAGTGAGCCAGGCAGGCAAGATGCCCTCCTAGACTTTGTGATTAGGAAGGACTTGGGGGATGTGGTAGTAGGTGGATGCCTTGGCCACAGTGATCATGAAACAAGTAATGAGTCCAGTGTTTTCTTTCGACTTTCCCTGCTGTTAACATACTTGAAAAAGCCCTTTTTGCTATCTTAAGTGATGACTCAAGGTTGTCAGTGTTTAAGAAGCATTTGGACAATGCCCTTAACAAGGTGCTTTAACTTTTGGCCAGCCCTAAACTGATCAGGCACTTGGTCTACATGATTGTTGTAGGTCCATTCCAACTGAAACAGTCTGTTCTGTTCTAACATACTGAAAATTTCTGTTGTGATTTAGGAGTCTAAAAATTCTGGAAAGCATTTATTGCATTAAGCTTGCAAGTAATAAAGCTACGCACTAAAACCCCAGAAAGCACACGTTTACCCAACTCCCTCAGGATCTTGGCTGATCCCATTTCTTCAGACCACGCTTCTTGACTGATTCCTCTTTTCTCATCCTCTTTCCTGCTGTTTTCTCTTATTAATGAGCTCTCCCACCTGCCTCGCTCCCCAAAACACTTCAGCCCTTGACCATCTGTCACTGCTGCTGTGCATCCATGCTGTTATAAAAGAAAGCACCGACCTTGAGCTGGTGTGCGTGATCTGTGATAAATAGCTTACAAACTGGCAAGTGAACCAACACTGCAAATAAATTGCCTGATACGTTGCACGTGAAACAGCAAGAAATGTGGAGGCTGCTAAAAGTCTAAATGCTCAGTCAGTAGGTACAGTTCTGGGAAAAAGATGTGTCCAGTAAATGTGCAGAAGTTTGCAGTGTAACACGTGGATCCGTGCATGTTTGCTGGGCGGTGAGGTTCAGACCCTGCCCTAATAATGTATTTGATTTAGGCGCTGGCCTCAGTTATTAGCTGCAGCTTAATATGCTGCTTTTGCAGATAATTCCCCCCCAGAAAATTATAAAATGGCTGTGTGAGCATACTGAGACTGAATGTATTTTCCAAGAAAGATTATTTTTGGTTTGTTTGAGAAACTAAGCTTAGTTGAATCAGCAGAAACACTTCTTTTACTTCCTTTCTTTAATTGTAATTGTAAGCTGAAATTCTAAATCAGCTGCTTAGTCATTGGTAAATTGTGAAAATTATGCTGTTCTTCAGTTGTTATAACAAACATGTTTATTTCTTGGGTTTTTTTCCTCAAAGAATGTTTTCCTTGAAACAAAAAGCTGAAGAGTAACTGCAAAAATCCATGTTTTTTGAAATATCTGTCATAGTATAGGATAGGTAAACAAGACAGATATTCATATTTTTCTGACAAGTTAATTTTATTCAAGTAATCTGCAATGTTTTACAAAATTCAAACCCAAGCTGAATCCAGTCTTAGATCTAGAAAGCAAGACTGTGATTTGCCAGGGGAAGGGATCCCTATGCCATCAGGCTGGGATTCCAAGTGTAGTTGATCATCCTGTCAAAACTTGTCCTCAATAGTCCATGCCCTATAATGGAAATGATGCATTGAATCAGTAAGTGCTGATTGCATAAATTCAATGGGATGAAGAACAGCATGAGGTAAAGGAGGTCTGGCTTCTTTGTGTTTAAGGAAAATGAGAGATGGGTGATCACTGATAAGTTCTGTTCTCTATGGGATGAAAGAAAGCAAGTGGTCCTGTCATGGCAAGTCTATGAGACCTGGCAAAGCATGTGATAATTCTGATTTATTAAAGACACTTTCTTTTGGGGGATTTATATTTTAACAGTTCCATTCCTTGGCTCCAATGTACTACCGAGGTTCAGCAGCAGCTGTGATAGTGTATGATATCACCAAACAGGTAAGACCTTTGGGATGTTTTTTGCCTGTGTTAACTCCTGTGTTTACACTTGAGTTGGAGTTAAACCCCACAACTGCAGAATTTAATTTGTCTGGTGTATATATGCTTCAGTAATTTGTGTAGATCTGGGTGAAGGTGTCCAACTGGCTTAAAGCATTAAATAAAAAGTTCTGCTTCTGTGTTGTTTGAAATTCATGCAGACAGAAGGTTGGAAACTGCATTTTGTCAACGTTTCTTTGGGTTTCGCTGGCTAAGTAGACAGGATTCGTGTCCTGCAATACCCTCTACCACCACCTATGTTCTCTGTGTGGAGTTGAATTTTTACTACAAAAAGCAGCTGTTAGCTTTATCAGCTGAGTAGAAATTAAGTTGTTTGCATATTACTGATTTTAAAATTAATTATTTTTATCTAAGCATATCATTATGTTTGTATTGCAGACGTCATGTCTTAATTTTGAAACTGGTAATGAAATCATAAGTCTCTGACCTTTTGTCTCAACATTATTCATTTGGAATGAAAATTGTATTTTTAGGTCCTTAACTTCTTTGTCTGTTTTCTCAGGCAGAGGAGGCTAGGAGATTCCAGCTGCATGCCTCTTTCTCTCCTTTTGGAAGATATAGTTGAGTTAGAGGCAGTGCTAATGGATGGCCAGGAGAGTTCACTAGCACTTTATTCCTTCCTTGCCAATTGGCTTATTTACTACGAGGCTGGGAGGGCTGGTTTGGTTCCCCAGTGCATTAGTGTAATGATCTGTTGCTGATGGTGGTGGTCACTGTTGTGCAGCAGTGCTGTTCTCCACTGCTAATTTGCCAGGAAAAGGTGAGGAAGAGTTAATTGTGCTGAATTGATACTTTTGATTTAAGTATCTTGCAGTTGATCTTATCATATATTGTAAGAATAAAATTTTGTTTTACCAGCCATTCTCCAGGCTTATGTGGAACAGCTCTCAGGATAAAGAAGGGGAAATAGGAGAGGAAGGTCAATGTGTATTTCACTTTCTTATGCTTTATATTCCATGTTAATCATTAAAGCAGAATGGATTTTTTTTCCCAAGTGACTGATAGGGCTCTACCTTTGGTGATACTGATGCAGCTATTGCTGATTTATACACAACTCTTATGTGCGTTTCTGAAGGGGAAAAATTATTTATAATCTATTTGGGAGCTCACTTTGCCAGTAAGAATTTCAATTGTGTATAATAATTAGAATCTTCAGAAAGAAGTGTGATCCTAAAGTAAAGTGTGATCACTAATGTAAAGAAATAGAAAAAATACTATTAAAAGGTAGGTAGCTCAGATAGTTTGATTTTTGTGCTTGGAGGGGAAAAGATCAAAGTGAATTGTCACCTCTCTTTTCAGTTTTATTATGAGTAAATTGAAGTTTACCAGATTTCAGATTGGGAAATGCAGGGAGGTGGATGTCACTGTGGAAGCTCTCTTGGATATTACCAAAAATATGACAGTGGTTGACATGGTAAGCCACTGGACAGAGTGAAATTAGACAAATGAAGCTCACATTAAGTGAAGGAAATGAGCTACTGGATGAGCTGAGGTAGTTTCTTCATCGCTGGAAGTTTAATATTAGGTGCTGCATTGGAGCAGGGAGGAGGGGAAGTGGAAAAGAAGGAAGCATCCAAGTTCAAGAATTAATTTGAAGTCTTATGGCCTAAAGCTTGAAAAGCAAATTGCATAGCTAGATAAATGATCTCCCAGTCTTGTGATCTATATAATCATTATTGCATTAATAATGTCAAAGCTGTGCTCCTCTACTTTAAAATATAGGCAAATACATTGGCAGAGAGTGTACTGGTAGTTTACTTTGTTTTTTCTGACATAGGATTCATTTCATACTTTGAAAAAATGGGTGAAAGAACTAAAAGAACATGGTCCTGAAAACATCGTAATGGCCATCGCTGGAAACAAATGTGATCTTTCTGACATCAGGTAATACTTATTGTTGCTGTTTTCATTGCAGTAACTATATTGTTTCTTCCCTTCAGGTAACAATTTTGCTTCGTTGTTATAACAGTATATTATTTTGGCCTCCTGTTCTAGAATCAGTGATTCTAGCAATGTACAACCTCAACAACAACAGCACGACTTGAATTCTGTATTTTTTTAACCTCTCTTTTACTATCCTTCCTCTTTATTTGTACAATCTCTACATTCTTTATGTGCTGAATCATTGGGAATGGAAAAGGATTCCTTTATTGCTTCTCCCTTCCATTCTGTTAAAAGGTGCAGAATGTAGTAATGATGAGCAAAACCAGCAATATAAAGCTGGGAGGGTGGGAAAGAGGTAAAATATTAATCACAGAACTTTGAGAACTTGTGATTTGAAAGAAGTGAAACTGTTTCATAATACTGGATGTAGAAAGGGTATTTTGGGCTTTTTTTGAGCATAACCTCAAGTAAAACTTTGATCCCCTGTGTGAAGCAAAGAACCTCCCTTAGATAAAATAGGGGAGGGTTGAATCCACAGCCCTGCAGGAGAGCTGAGATGACGCTATTTGGAATAAGAGTGAAGATAGAATCACTCTTCTACTTGTTAGCTCTATTTTGGATTTGCATTTATCCTTTCAGGAAATGGAAGCACATTCTGCAGTACAGTACTGATTCTGTTTGTCAGTCCATGACTATTATTTCTTGCTTCATCTATGAGTACAAAGCCAGTGATCGTATTTGATGCTTTCCCCTTATGACCTCATAGGCTCTCGTGGTTGTTCAAATACATCCCCATGTGTTTAGGTATCATTACTTTGGCCCAGATTCACCAGAGCTCTGGAGTGTCATTGTAGGAAATGAAAGAAGGATGAGAGACTCTAAATACTTCAGAAGGTGAAGAGCATAGAAAAAAGGCTTTATTGTCTTAATTCTTACTACCTTTTATAAGGTGTTCTGATACAGACTTAACATGATTGGTGAATAGGAATGACACCTCTCTAATCCCATTGGTTAACTAGAGAAACAGCAAAACACCACGTGGAGAAAGATTGTTTTGACAAAGGATAGTTGTTTGCCAAGATTGTTTTGAGAAGCTTTCTTGAGAAATTTTTCCTTGGGAAAAAGTTAGCAGCTGCTAGCAGGCTAAAATCTCTCAGACCCCGAAATATCAGGCCTACACTGGAGCATGTGTGTAACTTCAAGTAAGTGCTGCAGTGCTCTATTGAATCAGAGCCTATGTGAGGGTTTGACCTGTGTGAGTTTTGTTTCATTCTCCCCCCTGCCACTGTCAGCCACGAACCAACACAAAGTTGCAGCTCACTGCTTTCTGTAGATAGTGAACAAGCCATAATTCTGGCAAGCTTCTGGTTTCTGTTGGGCTAAGAATCCGGGACACAGGTGTATTGGCATCTCCTACATGATGTTGTGATATGCTGGTCAACATGGTGAAACTGAGTCCTAGAAGACAAAAATTTCCAGATATGGAAGAGAAAAAAAGAGGAAAGGATGGTTATAAAAATAAAACCAAAAGCCATTTAGCACAAATCAGGGGGTTTGGTGGCCCTGAGAGTCACTTTTAAGTTTATTGCGTAAGTTTTCCCAGCAATACAGTTGCCAGATTAACTCAAGGGTCATAAGTTTGGAAATGGTGACAAATGGCAACAATGGCAAATGAGTCCATAATCAGCCCTCTTCCTGCTTGCTGTTGCAGCAATCGAAGACTTAAAAAAAAAATCTGCATCCCATAAATGTTGTGAAAGTACTGGGCTTCTTCACAGAGCAGCTGTGATCTGTGATCTTCTCACCGTATTATTGTCAACCACTACCTGTAGTTTACTGATCGCTGATCATCCAATTCTTCTCCTGTTCAGCCGGTATAGCTCTTCTTTGCACAAATTGTTTTGCTGTGCAAATGGTTCCCATTGTACTCCATGAGCATGATTAATGTCTCTTAATCTTTTTTGGCTTTTATGGGAGAGTACATTTTTTCTCCTCATGAGTAGTTTTGGTAATATTTTTTTGTGCATTTGTTCTTTCTGCATCCCGCAGTCTTTTTTCTTTCCTGAAGTTATCCAGTTAAAGTTATTTTGGTGGAAAAATAGAGGGTAGACATCTCATATGTGATATATTTTCACACTTCTTCCAGAAATCTGATTATTTATGCAATGCATGCAGCTCTTTGCATTCTCTGTCTGCTTTATGTCTTCAGATTTACTTCAGCAAAAATGGTTTTAGGTGAAACATGTCGCCAATTTATCAGATTGTTTCCAATGAGTAGAAAATACACATGCCTTTAGGCACAGAGAATTTACAAGTAAGATAATGTGAGCACACAGGAGCAAGTACGTTTGTACGCATTTTTGGCATCTCTCCTTGGTTTTGTAGAGCTTTTGGCAGATGTTTTGCTGGATATCAGAGAGACAGCTGCTTTTAAGACCAATGTGAATAGATGCAAAAGAGGTCAAGCTGACCCAGTTCCAGATGGTTTGATTCTGCCATCTCTATGAGTGTAAGAGATAATGTAAAGAGGAATTAATATATTTCTCATAATCATTGACCATGTTACTATCCCCGTTTAGCATCTAAAATTTGGTTTTGAGCTGCCAAGATGTATTTAGGACACTTAGGGGTCACATTACTTTTCCTCAATGTTGTTAATAAGCTGTCAACAATTCTTGCTGCTCTGTTGAAGTAAATTTCTTCTCCACTTTGAAGGAATTTCTGCAGATAGGCCAGCAATTTTATCAAGTATAAATCCTCATCTTTGTTGTAGTACTGTCAACTCTTAGAACTGCTGAATGTTCAGCATACCTCTAAGTAATAGGAATAAAGCTTTTAACAGGCTTCCTTCTGATGTGTCCTGTTCTTCTGACAGGTCATTAAAAAGTACTTTCAAAGACAGGAGATGAAACTTCAATGCTAAAATGTTGTAAGCGTCCATAATACTTTTTTGAGCATTATAGAATTCAGTAGTTGTAACAGCAGGTAAGAAGTGTTCACTGCCCTAAAAATGTGGTTCACCTTCTTAACAAATTGTATTCACTGGAAATCCTTGGTTAAGAGAATTCAGCAGAATTTCATGCTCATATCTTCAGTCTATGCCTCCATAATATTTCCTTATTCCGTAATTTATCTGGACTTCTTTAAATCCTTTGACATGGTCCTTTACAATATCCTTCTCTCTAAACTGGAAAGAGATGGATTCGATAGGTGGCCTGTTTGATGGATAAGGAACTGGTTATGCTGTTGGTTATGACCTCTGGAGGGCAGTGGTCAACAGCTCAGAGTCCTGATGGACACCACTGGTGTCCCTCGGGGATCCGTATTGGGACCAGTGTTATTTAATACCTTCAGTAATGACACAGATGAAGGATTGAGTGGACCCTCAGCAGTTTGCTGATGACACCAAGCTGAGTGATGTGTCTGGCATGCTCATACTGGGAGGAAATTGTATGAAGAGTCTATGGCTTGGTATACTGGAGTTGTGGGATGGAGTTGTTGGTGCTGCTCAGAAATCAGGAGTAGGGGTAGTTACAGATAGTGGTGCACATGGGCAGATCCAGCTCTGCTGCCTGGCTCAGGGAGATACAAGGCTAGCGTGGGGCTTGCATGTTTAAAGCAGGGGTCTTTCTGGATGTTGTAAACTGCATCTGCCAGCTTTTGGCATATCAAGTATTGGTTGCAAAATGAGGGTGTTCTGCTGGTAATTTTAAGATGATGTCACTTTGGTGAAATGGCAGAGAATGGTGTCTTTCCCCAGTGAACTGGCACTCACAGATTGCTGTTGCTGATGTTCTTGAAGTCAGTGGCTTTCATATCTATTTCAGAATCTCCTGTTTCCTTGCTGCTTGCAAAGACCAAAACATACGATGCTCTTATTGTTTTCATCCACAACAGTTGTACCCTATCTTGTTTGAACATTCGGCATGTGGAGAGTGCTTTTCTTTTCAAAGCCAAATATAAAGCACAAACAAATGTGATTTTCTTTTAATTATCTTCCTTTTCTCAAGGCATAGATTCAACAGCAAGAAACTGCAGATTGATCAATTTTGTTGAAATTTTGATATATTTGAATAAGGTGATCTAAATGCCATATGAAAACAGTGCTGTTTTTATGGAGATGAAGAGCTTATTAATGCTTTTCTGATCAGGCTGTGTTTGAGGTCATTTGGAGTTTTTCTTAAAAATGACCTTTTTTTTTTTTTAAATTTGACATCTTTTATTTATAAATGTTTTGATTTTTTTTTTCAGGGAGGTTCCTATGAAGGATGCCAAAGAATATGCAGAATCTATAGGCGCAATTGTTGTTGAAACCAGTGCAAAGAATGCTGTTAACATTGAAGAACTTTTTCAAGGAATAAGTAAGTAAATGTTCCCTTAAACGAATTAATTTTGATTGTTTAGAAGCTTTCTGAAAATAGCTGTCTGTTTCAGGTCTAAAAACTACTTTCCCCAAGGACATCAATAAATCCTGTGAAGCCTGTGGTATGGCTGCTATTTATGCAGATGTAAACTAAGAACAACTTTGAATACACCAGAGCAAAACATAGTAGATAGTAGATACAGGGTAAGCCTGTTCCTTCTAAATCTATATATAAATCCCGGCCTGGGTCATATCTGCTGTAGAGGCAATACTGTTGATCTTATCATCATGTTGCTAAAAAACTTAAATGTTTATAAATGCTCCTGGAGGGCATTGGCAAGTAGGAGGTAGTCATTGCAGTGGAATACATTAAAAACCCCCCAAACAGATATGTTTCTCTCCAGGCCTTCTAAACATGATAAGACTGGCACTTGTCATGAGGAGAAGAATAACTGTCCTGTTCAGTTTGCCTTCCAGGGGTTCCAGTGCTGGTCACTGTTTGCAAGTGGGAAGGACCTTGTGGGCTGGAAGGGACCTCACAAAAACTTGAGTCCAACTTTCTGCCCAAGCAGACTTGGTAGTGAATTCACACCAGATTACTCAGGCTATTGTCTGGCTGGGCCCCAGAGCAGAGGTTCTACAACCTCCTTGGGCAGTTGTTCAAATAGTCCTCATAGTGACATCCCCACATCAAGCCAGAGCCTATTCTCATTCAGTTTGCTCCTTGTCCTGGGTGCACCTCACTGAAGAGCCTGGTTCAGTTTCTCAGCAGCCCTTCCCATGGGTACTGACTGGCAGCTTTGTGGCCCACCAAAGCCATTGTGTCTCCAGGCTGAACTGGCCCTATTTCCTCAGCCTCTCCTCACAGGGCAAGTCCTCCAGCCCTCACTGTCTTGCAGCCCTCCTCTGAGTTTGTGCCAGCTTGTCAACATTTTTCTTGTGTTGTGGGGCCCAAAGCAAGTGTGACCCAGCTGGTGTTAGACCACATCTGAAAGGTGATAACTGCTTTGCCTAATGTTCTGTCTTGGCTCCTGTGGCTTGCTGCTGGCTGTCTCTGCTGCCAGTGTGCTGCTGGCTCATACTCAGATTGCTTCCCTCAGGTCCTTTTTGGGCAGAGGTGCTTCCCAGGCAGCCAGTCCCCAGCTTCCCTCATAGCCAGGGGCTCTTCCTTCCCACAAGCATTGCTTGGCATTTGTCCTTTCTGAAGTATGTAAAGGCTCCTTTTGACCCATATCTGCCTCCAGCCTAAGGCCCTCTGAAGAGCAGCCCTGCCCTCAAGGATACTGAATGCAAGTCTGAGTTGGGTATCATCTGAGGTTCAGAACCTTCAGGCTCTGATAAAAGGTATTAAGCAAGCTAACTGGCCTGTGGATAGATACATACTATTAACCACTGACCTTTGAGTCTGATGCTCTAGCCAGCTACTCACGCAGCTAACAGTCTGACTTATCTAGACTGTAACATCCTAAGTTGGACGTACCAGGATGCTGTAAGGAGAAGTATCAAAAGCCTTGCCAAAGTCAAGGTAAACAACATCCAGTGCTCTCCTAGTCATGCTGTCATAGAGGGCAACCAGGATGGCTGGACATGGTTAACTCTTGGTAAGTCCATGCTGACTGGTCCTGGTCACTTTCTTTACTTTCTTATGCTCAGAAGCAGCTTCTTGGAGGATTTGCTCTGTGGTTTTCCCAGGAAGCAGAGTGAGACTAACCAGCCTATAGACCCATGGCTTGTTAAGCCTCTGTTTGAAGACATATACAGCATTCACCTTTCTCCACAACCTTTCAAAAACATCAGGGATGATAAAGAACGGTGTTACTCCCTATGCATCCTCAGGCTTGTATGGGTTAAGATTTCTTAAGAGCTCCATGGTCTGATCTTCGTCCACTACTGCTGTTTCCTTCTCTCCCTGAATCCTCTTCTGGGGTGCAGAGACCTAGGAGACAGCCTGTCCAGACACTCAGCCTTGTTTCCCTGAAGTTATTTTATTTTGTTTTATTTCACATATTTTTAATCAGCTGATATTGTCTAGCACACTTTGCCTGCGATGGGCAGCTGTTTGCTTTGCTTACATGGGATATATTTGAAATGGTTAATGAGAACCAGTATTCCTAGAATACACTACCATTATTTTGCCTCCTTTTAAAAAGGAGGTGTGTGCCACATGGCTGTCTGGAGGAACTGGTTCTTCCCTGTGGTAGTTTACTTGTTTGTCTGCATCTGATGATTGCAGATGTTCTCGCAGAGGAACTCATTCGTGCCACATAATTAGATAATTAGTTTTCATCTTTGATAGGCATTGCTGCAGCTGGCGGTGTGCACCATCCCTAATAGTGAATATAGTAGATGAGGAAAATCAGCTAAATTAAGTTTAGTATGAACTAGATACCCAGGCAAGTGCACTTAATTCCACAGGCAATTACTTCTATATATAGGAGTATTTGGTCTCAGTGGGTCTACTTGTGACCTTATGAAGCAGACCTTATCAGCAGAGAGAAAGGAGAAAATTGGTAGAGTATCTTTATAGAAATATAGTGGAAACCAAGTGAAAAATGTTTGATTAGCAGTAGAATTAATAGTGATTATTACTGGGTGGAGAGTATTGGTAAGTAACTTTCTGATGTTTTACACCAGTTCAGTCTTGGTGCAATTTCCAAAAAAGTCTCTCTGCCCAAGTTGCATAGCAGCATTTCTGCATTTTCAGAGTATGAGATCCTCCTGTGGCAATGTCTAGCCCTGTTGACTAATTTTGTTTGCGTGATACCCTGAAAGTCATGCTGCAGCTTTAGTTTTGCTCTCATGCTGCCTGAGAGCTCCTGCCCTTCTTCCTGTGCTGCTCATGAAGGGCATGGTGCAGCTCCCTGGCCTCTGAACAAGGAAGCAGCAATTTCTGTTTACCTTGGACTTTGTAGGTAGACTGTATGTGTTACTATTTTACAGTCTAGGTTTGGAAGGATATTCCAACATCTGTGGAGAATTTCTCTATTAAATCCTCCTTGAAATTGATAGCACAAGCAGAAAGGGTAGACTTCATTTTATTTTTGCTAAAATATTTATCTCCTTCTTGCCTATGCTTTTCATTTCCCAGGGGCATTTTAGCATAAAAATTTTTCCTTTCTGAGATGTCTCAACTGTCTCTTTCCAGGGACAATGTTGTGAATGGAGTGAAATAGTATGATGGAAAAAAATATACTCATAATGATAGAAAGAAAGCATAAAGAAAAAAGAGGAACTGGTATGTTTTGTTAACAGCCAGATAAATCTTGGAAAAAATACAGAGATCACAGAAAGATTGCTTCATTTCTAAGGTTATTATATTACACTGTGCTTAAAAGATTTTTAGAGTAATTTTCTCTCACAATTTGAGGATTTAGTTTCTTAGAGGGATATCTTCATAGCACAGTCTCAACACAAATCTGTTGTCCTTAATTTGTCTCAAGAAAATACAAGACATGAAAGACTAGAATCAGTAAAAGTTTCTGATTTTTTTGAAGATGGGTCAAATTTGGCAGGAGAGGTACTCTGTAGTTGCTGTACTTGGGCAAATAAGGCTGAGGAGGCAGACTGAGCACGAGAGTCAGCAAAGTCAGTGTTCTCTGCACTGGGAGCTTGCATTGAGCTGAGTAATGGGGCTGCAGCTCCTGGGTTCTGTTGTACCCATGGGATTTCAAATGGTAAACCACTACACTACTGGGTTTGTTTAGCAGTGCCTGGCTGAAGGCTTGCTGTGATTGTGAATTATCACGTGGCTCATTTATATCTCTGTAAACATGTAACGAGTGTTTTTAATACAGTTGTATATTCTTCACCTTAGCTCAAAATATTGAGCTGAATTTTTCCCAATGTCTTTCTTTAAAGGTTTTTGACATAAAAAGGGCTTAGCATTCAGTGTTTCTTTCATTAGTTCCAGTAGTTCTTTTTTAATAGCTGAGTTTCTATAGGAACAAATGTTATTAACTTTTTATTCCCAACCTTTAAAGAATCTTAGTCACAGTGGCTCCTTGTTGCTGGTTTTTTGGCAGCAGCAAAAATGCCAGGAATGTATTATACAATAGCAGAATAATAAAGTTGTACCTGTGCAGGGGGCCATACCAGTTCTGCGTTGCCCCTTCTTGTTTGTGGGACTTTACCCTACTGACCTTTGCTTGTACCTGGCTGGTTTTCAAAGACTAAACAAGTACCTGTGTGTACTATCATTTAGTGGCAATCATACCCTTGCAATTCTCAGACACCTGTTCATTTACCAGCTCAAATAAGCCTTAGTTACCTTATTCAAATCTGGTACACGCCCAGCTGTTTCTCTTCAGCCTGTGTGTGTTGCCTGCTACCTCAGTGTGAAGGTGCCCCAGATAGGAAAGAGCAGATTACGTAAAAGCCGCCCCCGGTGCGCGGCAGAGCCAGGGCTGTGGCTCCATGGTTAATGCCAGGCTGCATCAGGAGCTCTGGAGGGGAACAGGTAGTGGGACAAGCAAGCTGCTGAAGAATACCTAGCTGAGTGAAACATGAAATAAACTTGGGGTTAAACAAAACAAACAGTATGGCCATGTGTTATTTTCTTTAAAGTCTGGCAAATCATAGGACAATAGAATGGTTTGGGTTGGAAGGGACCTTAAAGATCGTCTGGTTCAACTCCCCCACCACAAGCAAGGGTGCCACCTAGTAGATCAGGTTGCTCAAGGCCCCATCCAACACAAGTTGGAGATCAGTGTGCTACCAAAGGGGGCAAGATTGAAGCATTTCAGCTTCCTCTGTTGAGGGTGAGAAGGAAGTGGGAAAAACATTATCAGAACACTATGGAGACGGTGTAGAGTGGTTAGCACGCTCACTCTTATTGATGCTTGTAATACGAGAAGCAGAGACAGGCTGATGTTTAAAATCCAGATAAGAACATTCTTCCTAGATGAGGCTTCCTAATTAGAGCAGTTTCTGTCTTGGGATTCAACCTTTCATGTGGTAAATGCTCAGTTATAAATGTATGAAGCTATTGATTTTCTGATGCCTTGCCAGCAGCTCATATATTGAATATTTAATGTAACCCAAATACTTGTTTCCTAGAAATACTGGGAGATTAAAAAAACTGAGTCAAACTCAATCTCTAGAGTTTACAGGTTAACCACTTGTATACTGGACAAACTAAAGAGGAAGGTATGAGATACCTGTGTATCTCATACACAGGAAGGGATCCTTTCCAGCAGACATTCAATGTTTGCCCTGACTCAGATGGGCTTGGATGGGTGGAATTGCAGGTGGACAGTCTTCAAGCTTTGTGAGTGATGAATATGGTGGTTTTCATCCTTTTATCTGCTGATTTGCAGATATCTGTGAAGTATGTTGAAGAGGTCTATGGAAGATATTTTAAGAAAAGAAAGTACATTTAGGTTACAAAGCAACTTCACATATGCCAATTTTTAAGGTAGTCCAAACTCATAATTAAATTTTTGCACAGGTGTGAAAGGATGGAAGAACATTATCCAAATTTATATTTGAGATTGTATTTTTTACACTGTATGTTCCCTGTGTTTCAGGATTAGTTCTCCTCTTGCTTTCAGACTTTAGTGAATGGAACAAAACTTTGGAGTGACCTTTGGACTATTCCCAAAGTTTAACATGTGAGGTACTGGATTTCTCTCCAACCAAGGAGAGCACTTCAACTTAAAGCAGTAATAAATAAAGTGACACAGCCTGAAGTTAATTACAAGTCCTTGAGTCAAGGTTGGATCTCTTAGCAATTAAGTAATTAGGAATACTGTTGTTTACTTTGATACATGCAGGATTTAAATATTTGTTTGGGTTATGTCTGGAGATTTTAATTAAATGAGCAAAATGTAGTTGTATTGCTGCTTTCTCTAGCAAGAACTTGTGTCAGCAAAAATCTATGCTTTTGCTTTAGATCAAACCAAACCAAAGGCTTTATTTTTTTGCATGGAGATGCTGTTAGCTGTCCTATTAGGAGTATTAAAATAATTGCAACTTAACCATGTTTACCTATGCAATAGATTATATTGTAAAATTTGTTGTGTTGCCTTGCATGAAAACTTACAACATGAGTTAACAGTCATTTCTGACAACTGGGGAAATCTTAACATCAGTGTAAGTTTTGGAGGGGAAAAGAACTAGAGACTAGTGAGCCAAGCTTTATAATCCATGTGAGAAACTTCTAAAATACCACTGAAATAGGTTTCAGAGCATGAAGGAATTTGGGGAGATATGAAGAGGGACTGTTTTAAGTCTTACAGGTATAGAAAAATGCCAAAACTGCTGGATCAGATGTGCCTGCTTTGCTCTGCTGTGTCTTCACAGATGGCTGTTCTTTATTAATGGGGTTACAGGGGCTCATCTTGCTGTGATACAGCTGGCAGTTTGAGGAGGAGGTTCTGGGCATTGTATAGCTGTTGTACCACTGTTTGAAAAAGTTAACTTTTCTCAGGTGAGCCATTAGAAAAGCTCACCTGAGCTCTGACAAGTGTCAGGCTGCTGCTCTGGGGCAGAGTGAAATGGATTTCACCTTCCTCCAGCCTCCTAAAATGATGTTGTACATGATTTTCAGGAAGATGGAAAGAAAGGCAGAGAAAGCCATTGCACAGGACTCTGATTGCTTCTTATCCTTAGTTGTTGTGTCAGATAGCAGGACTCTGCGTCTTGAATGGCCTGAAGTTGTGTCTGAGGAGGTGTAGGTTGGATATTTGGAAAAGGTTTTTCACCCAGAGAGTGCTTGGGCACTGGAATAGGCTCCCCAGAGAAGTGGTCACAGCACCAGCCTGACAGAATTCAAGAAACATTTGGACAATGCTGTCAGGCACATGGTGTGACTCTTGGGGTATCTCTGTAGGGCTAGGAGTTAGACTTGCTAATTCTTGTGGATCCCTTCCAACTCAGCATATTCTGTGATTCTGTGAGTCTTTGGGACTTGACTTTATCATCTGGCTAGCTCAGGTTGATCACAACACATCTGTTTCCACGGTAAATGAGTTATCTGTTCCATGCATTATTGTGTTTGTCCCTTTGTAACTGTTGCAGTTTTTTTACTGAGGTTTATGCTCAGCTTTAGGGCTGATCCCAACCTTTCCTTTCATGCAGTCTTTTACAGCTCAGTGGTGAAACTAGTTTCATGTTTAAAAACCCAAATGAGCAAAAAGCTCAGCTCCAAGCCTGATTTTTCTGAGCTAGTGAATGTCACAGTTTCCAACTGGAGTATCACATTCAAGAAGGAATAAAGAGAGCAGCTTTTATTACTTAGATGATGCCTCCTGGTTCCAGCTGCAGCAGAGCAATCCCTGTCCATCTTTCTTCAAGTTCTGCTCGCTGAGCTGTTACCAAGTCCCTGTTGCCTCTCTTGCTTCGCTTCTCCACTTTTCATTTTTCTTCATTCCCATTTTGTTTATCTCTGTTCCACCCTCCCATTTCCCAATCTCTTTGCCTCTGGCACTCTTAGAACAGCAACGCCCACAGTGCTGATTAATCTCTTAACAAACCTCAGATTCAGTAGCAGGAGTTGGAACTCTACAAGGCTTTGGAGAAGACTCTGACCTTCATCCTGGACTGCCTCAGCCCGACTCAAACATGCCAGAAAGGAGGAGATGCAATTGCTTTAATGCCTTTCATCTGTTAATCTGGATGATTCACTTCAGATCTGTGACAATTTCTGTAACCCTACACTTGAGCAATCTCTTGTGACACTTTTTATTTTACACACCAGTGTTTACTGGTATGAGAGAATGGAGGACAAGACCTCTTCAGGAATGTGCAGAGGTGGTTGTTTACAAACAGCTTTGTTGCACAAAATCTGTGAAATGTGGTCTGAACCTCAGTGAAATGAAATCAAAATACATAATCTTATATCGAATAATAGTGCAAATCGAATTTTAAATTGCAGTCAGCAGCTTACTCTGTAGGAATATCAGCAATAGGAACCATATGGGACTTCTATACCATCTCAGTAATATTTTATCCCTGAGTTCCTCATTTCACCAGAATTCTTAGATAAATGTGCATGCATTCTCTGTGAATAACTATTTCTTCTGGAATCCTAAAACACAGTCCTGGTGATCTTTGGTAAGCTGTGTCCTGCTCTTTAAAACAGGGTGAAGACTATTTGTGATCTAGTTTGTCAGCTTAAGTTAAGCAAGAGATGAGAACAAGTTGTCCTGAGAGGGTGTGGATGCCACATCCCTGGAAGTGTTCAAGGTCAGGTTGAACGGGACCCTGAGCACTCTGATCTAGTGAGTGACATCCCTGCTCATGGCAGGGGGGTTAGAACCCCCCTGATCTTTAAGGTCCCTTCCAACCCAAGCCATTCTATTATTCTAGGAGCTCAATCTGATTGTCCTGTTAGGCTGACTCTATTTTTACCAAGCAGTCTTCAGTTTGAAGAGGAATTGCCTTTATGTTTTTATTTCTTCAGCATGAGAATTGCAGGGCTGGATGTCAGAGCACTGGTGCTTCTTTCTGACATAAACTGCATGAAAGAAATAACCTACAGCATTAGTAATTTATGGTATTCTATACCAGGGTATTTTTCATTGCTCTGAAAGAGAGACTATGGATGCCAGGGAGACACAAATTTTAAATGAGTGTATACTTTCCAAAATTAATTCAGTTTGTGACCTCTGTTGATCTTGACTCAGTGCCAGCTATATTTGAGTTGGTGTCAGCAATATTGGTGCCATATTTATTAGGAACTGAATGACAAGATGAGATTATCACAGTGCTTTTAGGTGGCAGTAGTGATTGAGCTGGGTTAGAAGCAGGAAGTGTAGATGCAGGCTCAGCATTTTACTGCTCATCCTTAGTGTTCTGCTGCTGCTTAGGCCTTTCTCTGTTTACAGTGCCTACTGTCAGGGAGGCCTAGGGAAGGACAATAAGTCAGACAGATTTCTGTCTGATTTTTTTATTCACTTTCCCTGATGTCTGATGAAAAATTGCTATCATTTGCTGTGGAGCTGGTTCTCAGGTGTTAGACTGAGTTTTATGCTCCAACATAAATTACTCGTGTCGTGGTAAAAGCTGCTTGGGCAGGGATGTCTTGTAACTAAAACGATTTAACTTGATGGTTTAATAATTCTGGCAATAAGAAAAATAATGAGTGATAATCACCTACTGAAAAAATATTCTCAAACTTGTAAAAAGTAAAAGTTTAGACTGTTTAAACATTTATTTCCTTACATTGAGTTCAAGGAGGGGGTGGTGGTATCAAAACAGCAGAAAATATTACTAGTTCCTGATAAACAGTACTTAAGTTCAAAGGCCAGAATAACTAGACAGAAAATAGGTCTAGAGATTTTTTTTTGTCTTTATTATTATTTATAGTTGTTATCTGTGTGGGTTTTATTATTTTGAGAAATTACTTAAATCTAGGTGATTCTTAACAATAAATATTGTGTCCTGGTCTGAACTGGACAAACTGCTCACTGACCTTGAAGCCTGCAAGGTTTTTGCTCCAAAGATAAGTTTGCCTCCTTCTTGGAATATACATCAGGAGTACTGTAGAAAAGACCTAAAACTCATAGGAAATATGAAAAGCTGAATGAAAAACAAATAGAGTTAATGTCTTTGTTTAATGCAGAGCTCTAAAATGAAAGTTTGCACATTAAAGCTCTCCTCTTCCAAAGTTAGAAGAACCAAATGTTTAGAGGGTATTTGCTTAATGGCAAATTATTTATGGAAGCTATATCTGTAGATTCCAGGTTTTTTAGCTACACTGCTCTGTCTGGGTCAGATTGACAGGGTTTTATTTCACTGAGACTGAGTTGAAAGCCCTTTGGAAGTGTTAGGTACCCAATGCAGACATTCCCTGCAGGTCTCTATGACGACAGCATTGCCTTCTTGGAAGACTCTCACAGATACCATATTCTTCACATTCTCTAGAGTTTTAAGAATTAGTGGATTCTCTTTTTCTCCAAACAAAGCCAACAGAACTAATGTATGTAACAGCTGGCTCTATAACCACATTTTCTGCTTTTATTTTACTTAACAAACATGAAGTCTGAACAGAATGTTAAGCAGGATGTGAAGCTGATATTTTAGTGACCCAAATAGAGTTCAGCATTGTAATGTCAGTGCTTATACATGCTTTGGCCCTCAAGATACACATTTTTCACTCTGTTGGACCACATACAGTATCTTTACCTTAGTGATGTGAGGATGTTTCCCTTTCTCATTCAGTTGTAAAAACACACAAGATTATCTGCTTTAAAAGTCACACTTTTCTTGTACAGCATACCTGTGTAGAACTAACTGAATAAGAGAAAATAATAATGTTGGCTAAAGGTAATTTAAGGTCAGGTTTTACAGGTCAAATTTTGCTGTTCGATTTCATTGGGATTGGATTCTACTTGAGTGCTTTTAACTCACCCACCCACAGCTGCTCCCCCAAATAATTTGTAGGACTCAGGCTTCAACATAGGTACATAATTCATAGAACATTTGGTAAGAGAGAGCTGTAAATAACTGAAGCCAAGGATGGGGAAATCTAAACTGCAAAATCCACCTGGATTATGATGAGCTGTTCAGAGGAACTCTGTGTTGTCTGAAAGTGGTATGTAAGAAACAAATGTTAAATATTTTAACTCATTGTTTAACATGGGTAATGGTAAACCCAGGAATAATTAATAAAAAATGGATTCAGCTTCAGAAAAAAATTTTTAGGAAATCCACAAAGTGATGGGAAAGTACATTACCATGACTGTAAAATCTCAAGGTACTGATGGAGAGCTCACACAAGGGTTTAATGCAAAAGCCAGGTGCACACTGGAGAGAGACACAGGATGGATTGGACCTGGGAGAATCTTTTTTTTTTCCCCATTTATTATTCTTATTATTAAGCACATTGTATGTTGTCCACTAATAGGAAGCCAGTTAGAGAAAAGATGCAGCAGTACTAAAAGGGCACACAGGGGAGGGAGTTGGAGCAGTGCCCTTCTGCCCCAGGGGAGATCTCTGGCTCTCCTGTAATGGCTGAAATTCTTTCAAACACTCTAAATAATTACTCCATAAGATGATTAAAAAAATCAAGAGAGTTTGCAGGGGGGGGGTGATGGTGATGTTAAATAGTCAAAGCTGTCAACTGGAAAGACATGGGTACCCCTAAAAAAGAGGAAAGGATTCAATGGAAAGAACAGATCTGTTTTTCTTTGTCAAGTATAGGCACCATGTGTTTAGTTACAGTGTTTTGTAAAACTCCAGTGTCCTAGGACTAAATGCCATGCAGATTTAGGATAGGCACAGTCTCATTAAACTTGTACCATTCACAGTTAGGTGGAATTAGGAAAAAGATGAGAATTTTCTCTTTCTAAGTTGTAAGGAGCTCAGTAAGGTAACTTTGGTAAAAATACATGGATAATATAATTTCAGTGTACTTCATGCCTTATCAGTAGCCATATTTCGTACATTTTTTTAATGTGAAAGTCTTCTTTCATGAGCAGGATACAAGAAAAAATATTCAAGGTATGGTTGTTTTCTTGTAAAGTTTCACAGATATAATTCTTATGCAAGCTAAAGTCTTCTGTTACCTGCATGGGGTGTTGTTCTTACATCAAGAAAATTAAATTCATGTCTCCTCATGTGTTTCAGGTCAGCAAATCCCACCCTTAGATCCTCATGAAAACAGTAACAATGGAGCAATCAAACTTGGAAGGCAGACTTCACAGACGGGGAGGCGGTGCTGCTGACCCAACTTGATCTTTTTAGATTTACTTGAAAAACAGCACCATTTCCTTTTTTTTTCACTGAGAAAGGACTTTGTGATCTCAGTGACGTGGCTCCTTATCTTGAAAGCAGTAATTTCAATACTTCCCATGAGCAATAACTCAAGGACCAGAAGCAGAAGGCTTTACTTCAAAAGGATTTTGCAAAACCCAGTTGGAAAATCCTCTCTAATATCCTGTCAAAATTACAATGTCAAAGTACTCCGATTCTCTGTTTAAACCAGCGGCTGTTGGTTTGGGGTTTTTTTAATTAAAAGATTGGTTTATCTATAAAATTTATATTTCTGCAAGAACTTTTCTTACATTTGCAAAGTGGACTTGGCATGTTTTTAGAGTTTTCTCTGTAACAATAGGGTGAAAAAAACCCCATAAAACCTGAATTTTGGATTACACTTTCTCTACCATCTTTTTAGCTGGACTCTGACAATTTTTCTAAATCTGCAGCTTCATCTCCTACTTTCAGTAAATATCAGCAAGAAGGGCACTGAATTTGCTAACTGAAGAAAAAATTGGATCCAAAGGATGACTGAATGCAGTTTTTATGGACTGGAAGTCAAATTTTGTGTCAGGAAGTGCCGTGTATGTGGAAGAAGGAGTTGTCATGAAGGAAACTGCTGGAAACTGCTGGACCAGAAATGCTCCAGAAAGAAGCGAAAATGCAGCCACTATGTAGACTGGAATGATTCTTTGTGCAGGGTGTGTGTTTCAATAATTGCTGAAAATATAAAAAGTGCATAAATACAGGCTTAATCTCCACTGCTCACCAGGGTTCCTCCGTGCCCCAGACCAAAGTTGTCTATGTTCAAAGTTGCATATTCCTTGGCTCCTAAAAGAGGGTCCCACAGTGCCCCACTCCTCATGGTCTCACTGCTGCACCTTCAAGAGGTCTTTGAGTTCAAAGTGATATTTCTGTACAAAAAGCTGCTCAAGAGAGCACAATATAATTTGGGCTTAGAGGCTGGAATCTAAAAAAACAAATGTGAATGTTTGCTTACAGGTGCAGTTCCCTGAATTTGTGGAGTAGTTGTCTCAAGTGTGTGGGGATGTGGTGTGGAAGACACACTGTGTAATATCTTTGAAACGTGATGCACTAGGAAATGCAGTGGAGGAAAAAATTCCTACAGAGGGTTATGAACTAGAAATAATGTAAAACCATATGTGTTTTCCACTTTCTTCTTTTATGAATGTGTGGGACTGAGATGATAAAATCCAAATTTATCTTCTTCATCAATTTCATTGGAAGTGGGAATTAGAATTCAAATTCAAAACTGTATTCAAAACCAGAGCCTAGCCTGAATTCCACAACATGAATTTGTTCTCTTATGAGGAAAATTATTGCCACTGCACATTTTCAGGAGGGCTTATGAAAAGCAAACAAAAGGGAAAAATAACTTTCCACAATAAATCACGAACAGGCAACCTAGAGCATGGTTTCCGTGTTGATATATAGAAAACCAGACCTTATTGGCTGGTTGTGAGATTGCTTAGATAAAATGTCACTAATTGTTAGGTCTTGAAACAGAGCCAGATAAAATCAACAGGAACATTTTGTCTCCAAAGGGCTTGGAGTAGTATAGGTGGGAAATATATCTCTGGATTTTATCTAAGAACTTAGGCTGCACTGTTTTTTCACTTATAATTAATTTCTCCTATATTTTGGCCTCCTTTGAAAACACTCATTCTAGAAAATACAGCCTTGGATATTTTGGGTAAACTTTCAGTTTTCAGCTGTGCTGATGTACAATCCGTCTCTGACTCATAGCAGCAACTATTTTTCTGATAGTCTAGGGTTATTTAAGTGAAAATTCAGTAATCCTCATTGTTGATAACTGGGGAGGGAGACAGGCTCCTTCAGGGAACATTTAATTCCATCCCGGTACAAGCAAGTCTGCCAGGGAGGCCTGGCTCTTTCACTTGGCTGGGGAGGGAAAAGCTTAACATGGCCTTCAGTGCTAAGGAAATACCAGACTTACCAACATTACATTTTATGGGGTCTATGACCCAATGCTGGAAGAGATCTGATTCTTCCTAGGTAAAACCCAGTAAGAGGCTAGACCAGTTACCCAGGAAACAAGGTGAGATCAAACCCATGGTTTTAGAGGTGTTACAAACTTTAGTTCAATGTATAGCAGTTATCCATAATTGATTTTTAAGCTTTTGTAAATCACTGTTACATATTTCTACTTTTTTTTTAACATGGCATCTCAAAACTTACTAAATCCTAACTGAGATGTCTGAAAGCTTTGCAACACAATTTTGTGAGTACATAGTATACTCTTAATTTGTTAGAACTGGCAATTGATGCTGATCTTTATGGGATATTGTCCTGAACAACCAGCTCTCACAACTGGCTTTGAGTAGTATGTGAATCAGAACAGGTTTATGACTTACATGTTAAAATAGTTTTAAATTGGAAGTTTTAACAATGGATCTCTGACAGACTTTAAAATTTGAATAGTGACTAAATAGGTTTTGCTTTTGGTAGGGCAAATATAAATAATTTTATTCTGCTTTTAGTCAAGAAAAAGATTTAAATTAATAAGGATTCTGATTGTATAAGTTCTTGAGATTTGGGTTACTGGGAGCTTCAGTAGGGAGGTCTGAAGCCAGAATAAAAATAACAGGCCAATGCGCTGTGCAGAGCATCTTGCATTTTCTCTGAACACAGGGCTCACCTTTGACGATGTTGTTGCCTCTCTGCTGTTTGTCAAAGTCAAGGTGCAGCTTTAATGTGCCTCCTCAAATGAGGCAATGGTTCGTTATAAAATAGATGATTTTAAAATGTAAAATAAATATTTCTGCTTCCATTGGTTGCCTGAATTTCTTGGAAAGTACCACCACCCTTCATAAGCAGCCAGAAAAATGACAGAAAACCACCCAACCTCAGAGTTGGAAGTTTCAGCAGCAACTGGAATTCCTCTTAGTAGTTAATGGCTGGTAAAAAGCTAAATTACTGTGCTGGAGCACCTGATTGATCGTCTCTAATAATAATAATAATAACAACAAAGCTGCAGTTCTTCGTTAGCCAGCTGGTGCTGGGTTTGTCCAAGACTGGCTTTCTCAAGAGAGCTGGCAGCAGGACTGAGGCACAGGCTGTAGTGCCAAGGATATTTGGTGGAGCTTGTTTGCACCATGAGTCAAGACTCTGACTGTCCAGTTGAGGGTGACTTGCTTTTCTGGCTTGTTGTGAACTAGTTTTAAAAAAATTATGAAAAAACTAGGTTTTGTATATGCTCTGCATATATGTGTGTATATAAGTACAGTTTTATATTGTTCTGCTGACTTGTAGTGTTTTTTCACTATGTCTGGTTCTCATATACTACACATGGTATTCTGTAAGTACATTTTTCTGTTAATGATCATTTCACCTTTATGGACTTAAAGTTGTGGATCAAATGTAGCAAGAAGATAAGAGATATGCATACGTGCAATTTTTGACTTGCCATTCTTGTGCATGAAAATGGCATATTCTAGAAAATGTGTCTTGCAGACTGAGAAATCTAAAAAGGGCCATTATTCTTCAGGAATTGGAACTTAGAAGTAATAAAGTGACACTCGAAAGGAAAAAACTTACTGTTTTTGCTCACAGTACATGTCTATCTCAAGTGCTGCAATGTAACATGAGTCTGTATCAATACCTAAAAACTTATTTGTCGTCCCATGTCTTCACTAATCCTTAATGGCACATGGGAATAGGCGTGACTAGATAGGCTACATGTGTGAGCATTCTGGCTGTCATCAGACTTTCACTACAGTGATATATTTTACTAACCTACCCTTAATTATTTAAACCAGTGTCAGTGGTAAATTGCCAGTTTAAAATCACCTGCTAGGTACTCTTCCTCTGTTTTGTTTATATAAGGGCTTTGATTGGGCTGGACCCACTCGCTTCATGTATGGGATGCTGCAATCCGTTAATACTTTACCTTCTGTTTTACATATTAATTGTATCACACCTAATAATATTTTTCCCCCAAAAATGTAGTTTTTGTGTTTTATTTAACCTACAATGATTAATGCTAATAAATGTTTTAAATGCCTCTGAATTGGGGCTATCTCTTGTTTCAATAAAGCGGAACAAAATAGCTCCCATTTTGTACATCCTTTGCTCTTGAAAAAGGGCTGTCTGCAGTCTGTGGATTACTTTCCTGGGATTTAAATGCTGCTTGAAATATGTGTGGTTGGCTTTTTAGCAGAAAGTTAATACGTTCCTGGGGGGTCCTACAGTACAGGTGAACTCCCAAAAACCAGAAAAAAAAAGATCTGAAAATTATTTTGCTAAGTTATTTGACTTATCCGTTAGAAGAGAGGGAACTGAGTGGCCAGCATCTGCTTAGAAATTTAGTATAGTAGCTCTTAGTAGAAAGTGAGCTTCCAGTTAATACTTGCTTTGAATAGCAGCAATGACTAGTATGGCACATGAGACACTTGGTCTTTTGTATGTTTTTATTTTGGTGTACATTTATTTTTTCACCCTACTTTGTTTCCCTCCCTCAGACTTGTGTCTAGGAGTTAAGAATTAATACTCTCTTAAGAAGTATGCAGTATTTCATTCCCTTGGTGCTATTGTTTCAAGAAGTGCTTAATTACACCAGCAGGTTTTTTGCACTGTTTGGTTCATATTTTTAAAGTTTTCACCACAACTATGAGGACTATGAATGAAGAGCTGGGTTTTTTAAGGAAAAACAAGGGTTTGGACTAAGACTTTTCTGACTACCTTGATAAATTCAGTGCCTAGCAGTATACAAGAAGCAGTGTAACTCAACAGCACAGAGCACCACTTTCTGTGTAATGAGAAACCAGGATTCCAAAGAGGTTTCATACATTACAACTTTAGTTACTGCTGGAAGATACACAGCAAGATCTGTTCCCTGCTTCAAAGCAAGTACAATTATCTTGAAAAAATTATGTATCTTACCTCCAGCTGTACGTAAACAAGAAGGAACCCAGGTACATAACTGTAACCTAAAAGGTGATACTCTTAATTGATGGAAAGCCTAAGTAACCCCCTTAACTATTGCCAGTGTGTTGTAAAATCTGAAGTGAATGCAGTTTTGCCCTTAGGTCTTCAGAGTTGTGCCACTGAATGGATCAGTCCTTGTGTTGTCAGTGGGAGGTTTTACATGCCTTGGAAGCATGTGTTTGTGGTGGTCTAGGTTAGCTTGGACTTGAATTTAGTGATGAGAGGGGAGCTATACAATTGGCTGGAAAATAAATTTCCTCTGCTTTCCTTTTGAAGATTGAAGGTTATGTCTTGAGGTACTCAAGGAAAAGTATTTGACATTTTGGCATTCAAAATCTTCACCCCTGCAGCTTCAGTCTCTGCAAAGAGCATCATAGGACACCCTGCTGTGATCTCCTGAGCACTGCACTGAAATCAGGACAGCAAGGCTGATGAAATAGTCTGTGTAGCTACTTCGTACCTCCACCCCCTCACCTAATCTGCAAAATTGTTTAGGCCACTACCAGGTTTTGCCTCCCTTCCCTGAAAGGAAAAGAGTAAACTGACAGATTATAATTTTTTTATCCCCTCTCCATGCTGTTTCATACAAGGATACAGAATAATTTTCTTTAAAACTGTTGAAACACTCATAGGAGGACAGACTAGCTAAAGGTGTTGTACTAATGGCTTTGTTAATTGGTGCTGCTTACTCCCTAAGGACTTGACATCAATGATGGGATGGATGTCTTCATTGTGTAATGGGGTTCTTGGCCACCAGTAAGGTCCTCTTTTGATCTATTGTTTTTTGCCAGCTGGACCAGGGATAAAATCATTGCGTGATATAAATGCTCTCTCACTGTCCAAAAGTAAGACTTTCCACTAAAAATTATAAAAATCAATAGCTAGCCACATTTAGCAGGTTAAAGATGAGAAAGAAAAAGTAATAGCATGATGTGGCATAATACAGCTTTTTTCATATCTGGTGCTTTTCTTGTGTTTCACTTAAGAGGAGTCCTTATTGCAAAATGCCTGTATTTCTGATACTACCAAGTGAGTCTTGATGCAGATTAGTTTGCCTTATCACCTAACACTGCTGTGTATTTTGTTCAAATAGGAAGACATGCTCTTGATACTCATTCATAATCATTTTGTTTTCAAGATATAGCTGTAGAATTGTTTTGTAACATAGACATTGTGAAAACCTGAAGATAGTACACTGACAGAACTTGAAATGTTAGAGACCTGTACAAACTTGCATCTAGTGTCACACCAATTAAGTTTTTAATAAGATACCATTACTTAGTGTGGAGAATAGAATTTTGGGGCTTCTGTATTAAGCATTTAACAGCTTGGGAAGGATTTCTTTTTTCTGGCTGTTAAATTACTAATTTTTTATCCCTGAGACAGCCTGAAAGACTTAAAAAAAAAAAAAAAGTGCTTTCTTTGAAAAGTACTGACCTTGTTTTCTTAAAACCTTCCTGAGAACCTGAGCTTTCTCTCTTCCACCATCTGTCAAAAGTTTTTTGAGACACGTCTTATTTATGATTAAACACTCAACTGTTCTGTTTCCTACACTGGAATTTTAGAAAACAAAAATGCCTTTCCCCTGAAGTCCATTTAATTTACATTTATTTTACTTAGTCAGTGCTACTCCTGCTCCCTCCACAACAGTAAAATACATGTTTAAATAAGAAGATAAATACCTAACAACTAAATCTTTATTCCCCTACATCAAGTAGAGTACCCTGGGGAAATGATCTGTTACAGACTAAAACAGAAATGATCCCTATGCTTCAGATTACATATTGACAAGAACCAATCAATAAGGAAGTCAGCTTACATGTCTGAGAGATGCCCTTGAGGAAAATGAACATCACATTCCTTCCTCTTGGTCAATATAACATGACTTGGGGGGCAAGCAATAGCATTGGTGTTGCCAACTAAAAGTAAATTAAAAAAAATTTAGGACAATAACAACAGTTTCTCTTCACTTGTTTAATAGGGCTGAAATGTAGGTTAATCACCTTATAAAAGAAATCCCTGTTACCTGTCATCTTCAAAGACACTGGCAGCTTTGCTGATAAATATGTGTTCTCACAGGGGTTTAGCAAAAGAGGGAGCAATGGATGCAGCCTGGATGACACAATGCATTTCTGTATTCTAGCTCTGCAAAAAAAACCCCATATCATCACCAAACCTATAGAATCACTACCAATATCCAAGTTGTTGTGCGTGTTCACTCATCACGTGGGACAATTTTGCATCATAGAGATTTACCAAAAAAACCACAAAATGTGTAGAAGTAATCTAATAAGAGCTCTCCGAAAGAAGGACATTCCAAATAAAGATGTAGATTTTCTGTGCTATTTCTTGAGACAGTCAGAAACACAAATGAGAATTAAATAGCTTTTCTGGCAGCATTCCATTTAGAGATACTGTTTGTCCTATGAGTTTTGCCACACTCTGTAAGTCATTCCTGATTCTCAAGAAAAATTTGCTTTCAAGGTGGCAACCTGAACTGCCTGCTGGCACCCAACCAGCTCTCCTCCTACACTACAGCCTTTGATACCAGGATGGTTCTCTCCATAATTTCAGTAGAGAAGGGACAGAAGTCGTGAGATATGCTGGAAATATGAACTCATATTGATGTAGCAAAAGATTTCAACAGATTAACTTGTTTTCTTATGATAAAGATACCAGAAAAGGAAACAATTTTTTAATATATGTAAGTTTTTCACCACAGTATTTTTTTTTTCCTGCAATGTTTTAGGTGATGAAATTTCTGGAGGAGAAGTAGGTTTCTTGGAATGAGAATGAAGCCAGAATGTCTTGTTGATTACAAAATTCAGAAGAGGGAAAATAATATTTAGAACTGAAAAGAAGGGACAAACAACATGAAGATGTCCTATCCTGTGAGGATGGTGGGTGACATGGTGGGTGACAACTCCTCTAAGGTAATAAGAAACAAAAGCTATGTCTGAAGTACAAAATCTAGATTGGGGGTAAAAAGAGTATCACAGTGTAAATGGCCAGAGTACATATACACTCATTTCGTGGCACAGCCATGCCACCTTAACACCATTGTTACTTGAGAACTCTAGCTAATAAATAAGCATAAACAAACACAAGATTACAGTAGGTCAGGTGCCTGTGCACCACCTATTAAAAATTGATACCATATCTTTACCTGTGGGTATGCCTGAATCCACCAAGTGCAAAGTCCATGGAATAAAAGATGATACCCATTCATGCAGTCTGTGACACACCAGTTACTGAGTTGGAACTTTGGACAAAGGGCTTTGGCAAGTACATTCCAGTACATTTATTCATACACCCTGCCTGCATGGTTTAGCTTTCCATGATGTTTGATGTTTCCATGCTGTTTGAATGACGTCTTGGAATGATGGGTGATTTTGCACAAACTGTTTCAGAGAAGACTAAAGAAGAAAGGATGAGGTGGTCATAAACATATCCAAGTAGGTTTACATTGACTGATTTAACCACAGCATGAAGTATGTCCTTAAGTAGTTGCTGCTGGCAATGTAAAGGCTTTACAATAACACACCATCCATCACTGAAAGGTAAAATGGAGGGATTTTAAATTTAATTCTCTAAGAAGGAAATGCATGCCTTAGAAAATCTGCAAGGCTTGAGTCATCAAGTCATCACTGTCAGTGGGCAGTCTTTCAGACACTTCACCTTATCTCACTGTGACTCACACACCAGGGAAAGATGCACACCAAGGCAAAAAAATTGCACTCTCCCCTGTGTGATAGACACAGCTGAAAAAATTACAGGGCCTGAAGCAACTACTAGATTAGAAGGAGAGCTGCCATCTGAGAAGCCTGTTTCTCATCACATCCATGACAGCAAGGTAAGGATGTCTGGGAGCCACAAGTTTCAAAGCTCTAAGGAAGTGGTTATTTAGCTCTTTGGCAAAATGACTCAGCCCAGGTCTCTGGTAGTGCAGGACAGCCTGAAGTTATTGAGGCAGCTTTCTGACAGGTCTGCTTTCGAAGACAGCTAGCTTTCCTGGTGAAATGGCACCAGGATTCCCATGAGAAGTCCTCATTTTCCAAGAAGTTCAAGGAAATACATGATCCCCACCATTTTCAACCAGCTTTGGAAATTTTCCTTCCATTCAGTGGGACCTCCAAGCCATAACAAAATCCTGGATGTTAAATAAGTCCAATGTATATTTTAAGCCAGGCAGCCACAGGCAGGAAGTCAGAGTTCAGGAACTTGTGATTTTCTACTGGTATCTTCAGATCATTCTGGAAACGTAACGAGGCCATGTGTCAAGCTAGGCCATCTGATTTTATACACAACCATGTCATAGAAAGTGTGTGATGAGGAGATTGAAAAACTCCATCAAATTTTGTAGTTGTGACCATTTTAAACATAACCATTACTATAATGTCACAGTTGTCATTTGCTTGCATCTTTTATACTCAGAGCAGGTCTGTGGAGACCATGCATCAGTAACAAAACACTTCACTAAGTAAAAATATTGGACGTTCAATCTTAATGGGGGCTAAGCCAATAAGATTACTCTTTAAGCCATTTTCACATTCTGAGTTGGGTTTACAAGCCTGGAGTGCAATCTTCAGCAAATCTCAGGAGGATTGATCTGGATAACTTTAATGAAGAGCAAAGTATGGAACTCTATCATTATTTTTACAAAGTCACACTTTAATTCTGAGAATTAAACTCTTCTTTAAAAACCATCATGAATTTGGGAAAGCTAGTGTATTCCACTAACATCATCTGTGATATTTCTTTACCATTTTTTCCCTTTATATTTACTTAAAAAATGAAATGAAGTTTTCAATCTTACTTTGGTCTCTTAGAGTGAACTGGATAGAATGTGAAAATGGCCTAAGGAGTAATCTTATTAGGGCCTAGCCACCTCTAAGATTGAATGTCCAATATTTTGACTTGGTTAAAAGTTTGTTACTGATGCTTAGTCTAACAGCTCTCTCTGTCACAATTGTATAGTCTCTGAATAGCCAACAGGAGCAAAATGCAATGATTTCTTTTTCGCCTTTGATGCGATTTCATGTAGGGGCTAGTTTTTGGATAATAAAGTAGTTTTTACTAAGCTATTGTGAAAAGTTGGATTTTTTTTCTGTTATCATAATGAAGTGCTTTTTTTTTTTTTTTCACTCTCACTGTATGTATGAGAGAATGTTCATCAGTGAAAACAAAACACATTTAAATTTTCAGGCTTCAATGCTCCCAAAGGGTATGACAAAAAATGGTGAAAATACTGTTGGAGCCATTTATCTTCATTCTGAAATAATATTGTTGGTGCACAGGGGAGATTTCAGATGACTGGTAAAAAAGTGAATATGGCACACTGTAAAGAATAAATGCAAGGGGTTTGGATAATTATAAGCATCATATAGACCCTGGGCAAAATACTAATGAAAACAGATTATAATGACAGAAATAAATAGAAATTAATTCATAGGTAGTATCTTATGTAATGTTAATAAATACATTTTTGTGTGGGAAATAGATGCATTCAAGCAACAAGATGAGACTGAAATGCAGTTGCTTAAGATAGATGTATTGAGTTAATACACATGGGTTACTTTAAGTCATTTGATGTAGCCCTGCATGATAATCTGGTTAAAAAAATGCAGTACTATACAAAATCAATTTACCTATATCAAATGCTTTGGGAACCAATTAGCGGCCACATCAGCATGTTTCTACTCTCTTCTAATGGGTTATTTAACAGCTTCAAAAGAGCTAATACAGCTCAATATCTTTATCAGTGATCTGGAAGAAAACATAAGCTCTGCTGATAACTTTGCAAATTACAGCAGAATTGGTGGAAAGGAAAGAATGAAG
Organism: Zosterops lateralis; assembly: GCF_965231275.1. Classification (NCBI taxonomy): domain Eukaryota; kingdom Metazoa; phylum Chordata; class Aves; order Passeriformes; family Zosteropidae; genus Zosterops; species Zosterops lateralis. The sequence goes on along the minus strand of NC_139762.1, from coordinate 101,105,699 downwards.
AGAACAAAATGACATAAAGGTACTGAAGATATCTGGTATATTGAAGGAATCTGGTGCTTCAGATCTTAAGCATTAAGCCACTATTTAAAAATAGAATGAATCTCAATGTGGAAGATATACTAGCTGCTATCTTCAAATGTGGGATCCTCTGAAGCTCCTGCTGCTGGCCCAGAGAAGGAGAGTGATTAATGAATAGAGACTACACTCTGATCCACTGGAGCTTCCCATTATCCTCATTTCTATTACTTGTCTTACTCATGGAAGGAAAAAATGCAAGGAATGGCCTGGTATAGGAAAAAAAATCACATTCCAGATTTGCAGTGGCTAACTCTGGTTTTCTAATAGATTGCTATTAATTTATATTAATTTCTTTTTTCTTATACTAGGGAAAAAGGACGGAAAACCCACCAGCCTCCTTTGAAGAGAAAAGTAGGGGAAGTTTGCTGGCCTGGCTGAAAGCTGGTGAGAACACAGAGGCAGGAACAATGTGAATTAGGAGAGAGAGAGAGGGAAAAAACCCCACAAAATAGGACAGAATTAGTTGTGGGGTGATGGACTGGGAGCAGAAGAGTCTCTCTCTCACTGTAATGTGTTTCCCACTGAAGAGAGAATCAAAGACAGGAAACGTGGAACTAAAATAGAGACTGCACAGTTAAAGTCTGTATTAAAGGCATGATCACCAAATATTTACAAACATTTAACTTTATGAGTTGAACAGTGAAAGTCTATTTATGGTTTTGTCTGCAACAGGTATGTAGGCACAGGGCCAAGGTAGCAGGTGAATGGGTACAGTCTCCTAACCTTCCTTGCTCATGCTTGGTGTTGAAGGAGGAGAATGGGAAATATTCAGTTGTAGGTGGAAAACCCTGCACATGGTTGCAGTGTCCATAGCATAGGTAGAACTCTGTTGAAGGACAGAAGGGACTGGGTTTCCCACAGGGAAGGGGAGCATCAGAAAAAGATGACAGATTGCTGGCTGGTGAGTGCACGTGGGTGGAAAGGTCCCACATGAGCTAATGCAGGTCAGAGCATTGTTTGCTACATGGGGCTTTCTGCAGGCCTTTTTAGCAACTTCCAAAATGCTGTCAGGTATTCCTGATTGGCCTCTGCTAAGTGTTCATACCTCTTTTAAGATGACCCACCAAAGTACCAGAACAAAGTCTGAAAGACACAGCCCTGTTTTTGTGCAGTGTATCAATTACATATTGAAATCTAACAGGTCTTCATGGATATCATTTGTACAATTAAGCGATAAATAATTCAGTGTTTGGCAGTCAAAGACTCCATCCATAATAATACGCAGACTTTTTTCCCTTTTTTTTTCCCAGAATGCAAAGTAAATATTTCATAAATGATCTCTCAGGTAGAATGTTTGAGCTCCTGTGCAGACACAGAACTCATCTGCCACAAACAAGCCAGAGTGGGAGATGATTTTAGAAACCTTGTGTCTTTACTCCTAGACATAATAAATTAGTCAAAAGCAAAAAGTTTTCATGTGTGTATCAGCCCCACATTAGTAGGGGCTTCCTGCATCCATTAAAGAAGCATTAAGAGCCCTCGCCTGTTTCCTGCCACAAGACAAGGGAAACAGGGAAAGAATTTCCAGGAGATGCCACAATCCACAAAATCAGAGTGGCTATGGATGCCCACAGGAGCTGTGATCTTGCAAGTATCCAAGGTCTTAACTTTATATAGAACTTCATGTATCCAGTATTCCTCTCAATTGCATAGAAGTGCAATTGCAGAGGCAGACCTTTAGCTGGAATAAGTGCTTGTGATTTAACTGATCATTCAGAGTGGAGAAAAATCCTTATATTATTTGGTAACAGACTATGGGAAAATGGATATTTCCTCATCAGTCACTACGCACATGATTGAATTCACTGACAGCTTTAATGTCTCTCCTTCTTTTGTTCTACTCATTTTCAGGCTCTCAGATAATTTGATCTTTTGGCAGAGACAAACATTTCATTCTCATGTTCATGATACCTATTTATTTTTAAAGTGTTGTTAACATAGTTTCAGCTGTCTTGCTCTGTCTGGCCCTGCCTAATTGATGTAAAAAATAGCCGTCTAAAATGTTCTTCCTTGAGAAAAGTTGCTAATTCCCCCCTAGAGATTTTCTCCTTGTGTCTGCCTTCAGTCAATTCCACTCAATTTTGTAAGAAAAATCTAGCACTGCACCTTCAGAGTGTGTTTACTTTCTCTTGTAAAACCATTGCAAACTAATGTGCCCTGGGAAAAGGAGTTGGATTCTTCCCATTTGCAAATACCATTAACAAAATTGTGGACCAAATTCCATATGCAGCTCCAAATTACACACTCAATTAGGGCCTGATCCAATGCTTATGAAAGTCACTTGGAAAATTCCCTCTGATTTTAATGGGCTATAGCCCAGACCTTGGGAAGTGGACATTTCCACTGCAGATGATCAGTTTAATCTTTGAGCATGCTAGAATTCATGCAATGATAGACTCATAGGGCTGGAAGGGACTTCAGAGGTCACATCTCAAGGCAAGATCAGCTAAATTTACATCTCCCAACAGATGTCTAACCTGTTCTTGAAGGTCAGTGACTGGAACACCATAGATGATTGTGCTTCCAGGCAATCTTTTTTGTTAATTATCGTTACTCTTAAAAAGTCCTTCATACCTGCTCGTAATCAATTCTTGCTCTGATCTACACTCATTACTTCCTGTTTTATTCAAAGTAAATGAGAGAAGTCTATTTTTTCTCTTTGCAATAGCTTTGGATGTATTAGAAGACTATTACTGAATACATGAGACCATCTTTTCTTCCCTAGGCTAAACAACCTTGGTATTTCAATCTGTTCTTATGTTTCAACCCATCTGTTTTCTGGATTTTAGTCAATACAGGTCCTTTCTTCTGGACTCCCTTCACTTATACAACATATTTTCTGACTATTGTGCCCAAAACCAGACAAATCCCTTCAGCACAGGTTTTATCAGAGCTTTGTAAAGTGGAAGCAGTTCATGTGTCAGGCACAGTCTCAGCACAGTGCTTGTCTTTCACACGTTGATATGGCACTATTTGCTCACATTTACCTTGTGACACATTAGAACTGAAACTGGGCATAACTCAAAAAAATAATTTGAGGGCTTCCTGGGACTGCTGGGGAGATGCTGAGGGCAGAAGTAGCAATGCAGAGCTGCCACAGAGCAAATGAGAGGGGGAATTTGAATCCCAGTTGCCATAGGAGTTCTTCAAGCTGATATTCAGAAAGATCATGATATTGTTTGCAAAAATATCAGTTTGAGATGACCACAGGGCACTACCATGCTGGTTCTGCAGAATTACTTCTCAGGTAAGACTCTAATTAGAGTCTTTTAAGAGTCTTTAAGGAGGTTTTAAGACTTCTCTTCTGGAAGCAAGTTTCAGCTGTATACTTACATTTGTATACTTAGCTACAATTTTGATTTTTGGATACTTTTTAGGAAATTCTTTGATGATTTTTAGATATGCATCATCAGCAAACAACAGTCAACACACATAGACATAGAGTCTGTATTTTGTACATTGAATTGTCTCATTACATCCCTCATGAATGAGTATGAATGTAAGAATCAATTATTGAAACAGTATTCAAAACTCCACTTCCTTAAACACTTTTTCCCTCATCAAAGGACTAATGGCTTTTAACACATTTGAAATTGTCTGAGGAATCCTTCAGTTCTTTAAATTGTACTTTAAACCACAAAGACAAGACAACACTTCTGTCTTGCTCTTACAGAAGTTAATGGTCCAGAGAAATTTTGTGTTCAGTAGAACAGAATTGTGTCCAAAATATGAAAAGCACATTAAATTTCGTGCTATAGTTATTTATGAGAACGCCGTTATGTGTTATTGGCTTCTTTCTTCATGAATATTCAACACGTATTGTGTGTTTTTATAGTCATTTACTGGGGTAAAGAAATACACTGTAATTGAACCAAGCTGAAGATATTCAACTAAGATCTACTTTTCCATTCTGTGGCAACATTTGAATAGTGTCATAAAACTTCAATAATGGCATGGATTGTGACTTAACCTTTGATTTACAATACAAGTGGGCCTCAAATTATATATGGACCTCTAGCAGTCAAAGAAATGATGACTAGAGCTGCTGTAAAAACAGCTTTGTATTTCAGAAGAAAAACAGCAGCACCAATTTCCTTAAAAAGAAATTGGAACATATTCTTAGCTTTATATCTTTGCATTTTGCAATATTCACTGACTTAGCACAGGATGCATGAGATACTACACCGAGTGAGACCCAGAATTTTCCCACGAACACAACAAGTAATGCAGCACTTGGTTACTCTTTCTGACAGTCTCAGTAACACCAAGAACTGGCAAAGAAGGTTGTGATGTTGTTTTATTGCAAGACATTTTCAAGTTCAGAATTGGTGGGACTGACCAAAAAACCTGCACAATAAACAGTGGAAAAAGCTATTAAGACACTGAATCTATTCTATTATTTCTCAGGTACAGAGAGTGCTTATTTAATATTTAATAGCAAACAGTTTTGAAAGATGCCAAACTATCTTGAAACTGAAATATTATAACAATAATACTGAATTTTCAGAATGAAAAATATCAAGATCTACAAATACACTGGACAAATGTTGACCTCAGATTAAAAAAATATTATCCTTTTGCAAGCAGTGATGAATACACTAAAGGCACTTCTGGAATGACAATATTATCTCACTGAAAACAGTGACAGGAGTTCTATTGACTGCAATAGACCCAAGGTTTCATTCCTGAGCTGTGCTGTGAGGTGATAAAATGAAATAAATCAGATGTTGGAGAAGCTTGTCAGATATTGCTGATCAACAGCACAGGTGTTGTTTTAATATAAAAAATTACATCAGTCTGGATGAAATAGAAGCATTAGATCAGAAATGATACTAAATGCAATAAAACAGATCAATGCATTATTAAGCTTCAAAATGTGTTCAAACAACAACAAAGACCACATTGAAAAAACAGTGGAAATAGAGTTGGGAATTGAAGTATGGCTTTACTGGGGTCCTTTGCAGCCTTGGTGATGATGTGACACCCTCCCACAGCTTGGGGCTGTCCTTCATTCACTGCCTCTCACTATGCTGTTGGTAAGTATCAACTTAGTCTTCCCCCAACCCCTGATGTCAGTCCCATCTACTGCACAGCCATGTCTAAGAAGGTGTTTGCATGGGAAAAGCTGTAGGTCCTGGTATCATATTCAGGAGAGATCCAAACTTCTGGTTTTGCTCAATTCTTCTTAAACAAGAAGTGTGTACAAGAATTAGACGAGATACCTTGTCTTCTAAATTTCAATAGCAGAAGCTTCTTTTGCATTTGTACTCTTTACTGTTATTTTTTACCTCATTAAAAGGAGAAAAGACAGAAACTTTTGTGGCATTTAGCATTTTGCAGCCATTTCTCATGTATTGATTTTTTGCAATCTGAGACCCAGTTCTTCTGGTACATGAGCAGCAGGTAATTCTGGAGGCTGAATTACTGTTTCTGAGAAGGGTGCACTATGGCTTGATCTTTGCTTGATTCATGAAGAGAAACAGAGAAAGAGTGGAGATAACAGAGTTAACATTCTTCTTCTGTGTTAACATAAAAGGAGAAAAACCTCTGTTTTCCAGTTTATCTTCCAGATCCCAAGGGTAAGAATGCATAAACAGAGTGGAACACTGGTTTTGTTAACAAAGCCCAGCAGACCACCAGATAACAACCTTAAATATTACACTGTAAATAAAATATGTAATTTAAGATGCTGTTTTATGTGCATCATAAAGTAAGTCTGGAAAATACCTGCAGCCAGAGTAGTTGCAGAGCTCTAGTGATATTTTCACACATAGGTCATGTAACTCCACCTATTGAAGCCAATTCCAATCAGGTAAACCTGCTCTGAGGTGCTTTTCTAGAGCACTTTTTACTTGTTACTTCTTCAGTCAGTGATGGTAATAAAAGTCATGTGGGTTTTGGTGTTGGCAAGAGGGGTGTGGAAAAAAATAAGTAGACAGGAATGATGGTGGCAGGCCTGGAGGAGGGGCAGGCAGCTGAAATAGAGTGTGGAGGCTCCAGGGCAGAATTTGAATCTAAATTACCCAGAGGGTCTCCCCAGCCCAAGGGCCCCTCAGTCCTTCCTCCATGGTTTGGTATTCACCACAGTAATTATGTGATCTGCAAGCATTACCATGAAGATCTGATTTTGAATGAAAACCATTTGAGTCCTCTCAATGTATTTATTATCAGAACATATTTTTCAAGTGAGTTATTATGTCCCTATACGTGTTCCTAGCATACCTACACCAGATTTTGCAAGAGTCCTTCTGACTAAATTTCCATTACCTGTACTCCAACCTTGCATGAATACAAATATATATCCTACAGCCAAATTCTTCAGAAGCAGATTTAGGATGCAGAAATCGTCAAGGTTTGGATGGATTTTACTGTCTAACTGTTTTTTCTTGTTTGTTTGTTACTAGTGCATTCAAATACCCCAGGATGCACCATCTGCTTGAAAGTATGGTACTAATGAAAAGGCCCACTGTGACAACACTGTATCTGACAAAAAGTGTTAGCAAGGAGGATGGCAAACAACTCATGTTCCTGCCCACTAATAAATAATGGCTCTTATTTTTCATGCAGGTTTTGCAAGAGCTCAACCTCTCTCAACTTTTCACAGAATTGCAGAATTGTTAGAGTTGGAAGAGACATCTGGAGACCATCTGGTCCAGGCCCCCTCCTAATGCAGGGTCACCTAAAGCAGGTGACACAGGAATGCATCCAGGTGGGGTTTGAATGTATCCAGAGAGGGAGACTCCATAACCCCTCTGTTCCAGTGCTCGGTGACCCTTAACATAAAAAAGTTCTTCTTCATGTTGAGATGGAATTTCTTGTGTTTCAGTTTATGGCCACTGCTCCTTGTCCTGTCTCTGGGTGCCATGGAAAAAATTTGGCACCATCCTCTTGACACCCACCTTTGAGATACTTACATGTTTAATGAGATCCCTTTCAGTCTTTTCTCTAGACGAAACAGGCCCATTTATTCCCTGTTAATGTTCCTAAGGCTTAATGTAACGACAGTTTTCCTACTTTAGTGGTTTTGGCTGTTTTCAAAGGTAGAAGGTCAGATCCCAAGTCCATTTAGACAGGACCACAGCAATCCCAGCGAGGGTACCCGGCACCAACTGGGAACTGCCTCGCCCATGAACAGCACTGACCTGTGTCAGAACCACCAATGCCGCCGGGACCCACCACCCAGGCTCGCTCTCCCTTCTCCACTTTAGAGGGAATTTAGGTCAAGCCGCTGCCCCTGAGGCCCGAGGGGAGGGCGCCCACTGCTCTCCCTGCAAGACTACAACTCCCGGCAGGCCCCGCTTCCGCCGCGTGGCACGCCGGGTGCATCAGTTGCCTGGGCCCGGCTGCCCAAAGCGCCGAGCCGGCGGCGTCCGTCCCGCTCCCGCCCCAACTGTGTGTGTGTGTGTTCTTGGGAAGGAGAGGAGCGGGGCTGCTGCTTCTCCCCGCTCCGCTCCAGCCACCGCTGCTTGTGGTGCCGAGCTGCGGCGCGGGGGAGGACAGACTGGATCGATGAGCCGAGACCGGTGGTGGTGTGAGGTTCAACAAGACCAAGCGCCGGGCCCTGCACTTGTGTCACACCAACCCCTGCAGCGCTGCAGACTGCGGGGAAGACTGGCTGGAAAGGCGCCCAGCAGAACGGGGTCTGGGGATGCTGGTCAACAGCAGCTGAACGTGACCCAGCGTGTGTCTAGGTGGCCAAGAAGGCCAATGGCATCCTGGCCTTTATCAAGCATCATGTGCCCCGCAGGAGCAGGGCAGTGATTTCACCCCTATATATAGCCTTGGTGAGACTACACTTGGGAACTGTGCCCAATTCTGGGCCCCTCGATTCAGGAAAAACATTCAGGTGCTGGAGCATGTCCAGATAAAGGCGACGATGCTGGGGAAGGGTCTGGAGCACACGTCCTGTGAGGAGAGGCTGAGGGAGCTGAGGGTGCTCAGCCTGGAGAAGGGGCGGCCCAGGAGGGTCCATGTCTCTCCACAACTGCCTGAAAGGAGGATGGGGCGAGGTGGGGGCCGGTCCTTTCTCCCAGGCAATTAGCAATAGGCTGAGAGTACAAAACCCCAACTTCCACCAGGAGAAGTTTAGGTTGGACACTAGGACTAATTTCTTTACAGAAGGAGTGATTAGGTGTTGGAATGTGATGCCCAGGGAGGCGGTGGAGTCACGGTCCCTGGAGGTGTTAAAGAAAGACTGGAGGCGGCCCCGAGTGCGGTGCTCTGCCTTACAGGGGCTGTCCGGCCACAGGTTGGCCGCGATGACCTCGGAGCTCTTTTCCCGGCTGACTGGGATCCGGACTGGCTCTAGCCGTGGAGCGGGAAGGCAGGCGGTGCGGGCGCGTCCCTGTGTTTCCGTGCCCGTGTATGTCCCGCTCTCTGTGTCTATCTCTGGGACGGCCGCATGCGCACAAGGCAGGCCGGGCCGGGGGGGGCGCGCCGCCGCCGTCGTGCCCGCGCAGGGGGCGGCGCTGCCGGGGCGGGGAGGGCGCGGGGCCGCGCTCGGGGGCGCGCAGCGGCAGCGGCAGTGCCCGCCCTCGGCCCGCGCCCCGCCGGCAGCGCCCGCAGAGCCGCGCCGAGACACCGCCCGCCCGCCGAGAGGGAGCGGCGGCACCGCCGGCCCCCTCCGCCCCTCCTCCCTCTCCTCCGCCTTCTCCTCCGCCTCCTCCGCCCTCCCCCCTGCCCCTCCTCCCGCCGGAGCCAGCGAGCGAGATGGCGGCCGCCGGGGCTCTGGCGAAGCACGAGCAGATCCTGGTGCTCGATCCGCCTACCGACCTCAAATTCAAAGGTGAGGAGGGGGGAGCCCGGCGCGGCGGCGGGGAGCGGGGCGGCGGCGGCGGGGCGTCCCGTTCCGTTCCGCCCGGGCGCCGGGCCCCTCCGGGCGCCGCGTTCCCGCTGCCTCCCGCGGGCGGGCCGCGTTCCCGGGCGCTGCCCGCCCGCCCGCCGGGGGATGGGGGGCGCCGCCGAGCCGGCCAGCGGGATCGCCGCCGCCATCTTGGGATCCCGCGGGATCCGCCGTGCCGGTGGGATCGGCCGCCCCCTCCCTGCCCCGGCCCGGCCCCCGCCCGGCCCGCCGTGTCCCCGCCGCGCCCGCAGGCCCGGCCCCGGGGCAGCGCCGCCCGGGAACGCGGGTGCCGCTCTCCGCTCGCTGGCGGCGCGGGCTCCCTCTGGCAGCGGCGGGCAGGAGAGGCCCTGGGGCGGGCGGTGGGAGCGTTGCGAGGTTCCGAGCTTCACGGGGCTGCCCCAACGCCCGGCTTTGTCCCGCTTTCCCTCTCAGGCGCGTTGGGGCCCCGGTGTCCGGGCGGAGCCGGCGCGGCTCTGCACCGTCAGTGCCCGGCACCGCGCCCTCGCCCCGGCAAAGCGCTCCCCGCCCTTTCCCCAGAGCTGTCATGGCTCAGACGGGCTATCAGAGCCTGAACAGGGAGCTCGCCTCTTCCCCGGGAATGAGGGACACGGAATGCGTGCCTTTCGGAAGTTTTATGTGTGTTGCGTGCCGACCGCATGGCTGTGACTGCTGACGTGCCGCTGTCAAAATAGGTCCCCGCTAGTGCTGGTGTCGTGTGTGACCGTGGTTTTCTCTCCCCATGAATTAGATAGTTGTGAAAGGAGAGGAGCTGTCAGAAATGAGGGATCGTTGAAAGGCGAGGGCATGAAGAAAAGCATGACAGAACTTGTAGTTTTTGTGATGATATGTTACACCTGTAAAGGGCATTGAGAAAAATCTCAGAACCTTTCAGATTTGGAATCATCATTATTAGTTTTTTAAAATAGTTAATATTATGTGAACTTACATTTTAAAACGTTGTGACTGGTGTCAGCACATGTACGTGCCTAATATGTACAGTCTTCTGTTTTCCACTTTTAGTAGGCTCATTTTTCATTGTTTTAGAGGACAGAGTGGAATTTATGATGTTGTAAAAATCTTCCACGGACAACTAGAACAAATGAATGTTTGTATCAGAAAAGAACACTGTATTCCCACAAAATACCTTTGGTCAGGCCTAGCATTTAGATAAATTAGAAAACTATACTTGTTTTATTGATCTGTCAAATCAATTAAACCTCAACATCTTATTACGCATGTGAATTTCTTGATAGCTTCAATTTTAATTTTTTTTTAAATTGCACTTTTTATGCAGAGTCAAAACCCTTGCAGGAACTTGGCAGTTTCACTTCGGGTTTGTGTTGTTAAAATGCTGCTGGTCTGGCTGCGCTCACATTTCAGTGTGCTGTGTTCAGAACAGGTTGATGCAAGAACAGGTTGGGGGAAAATACATTATTTTAATTTTTTTTTTTAAATTAGAAAAATACCGTGTCTAATTCAAAGCCTGCAAATGTCAAGATGTCTTTGAGCTGGCACCAAGCCGTGTTGGTGTGATATGAAACAGTGTGTTGATAGAATAAATACTAGATTAGGAAATTCTGTCTGTGTGAAGCTGTTGTCAGTCAGTGATCTTCATTGTGCTGTGTGCTTATGCACTTAGAGCATGAAATGTGCATTCTTTAGGCATAAACTTTGGTTTCAGGCTAATGCATATATTAGGAAAATTTCTGTAGAGCAGACTAAGCAAAAACAAAATATGAAGCATAATGAGACTGCAGCACTCTCTATTACTGTACTATTGAAGTAATATACTATAGAAAGTGCTATCAATTGAGAGAGCATGGAATGCACTCTCAAGAAATATGTTCTGTTTATTACTTAGAGGTGTTTAGAATGGTTTGTGGGCCATAAACTAATCCAGTTCTAAAGTACTCTGTTGAAGAAGACAATATTGGCAGTAGGGAATTCTGAGTGTCACCTTTTGAAAAGTAATTGGTTAGTAAGAAAGAGAATATATGACTGAGAATAAATGTAGCATAGTGTAGGAAAAGCATAAAACTTTGTTAAAAGAATAAAATGACATTTTTTCAGTGCAGCAAGTTATTCAAAGTTATTTTATTGGTACAATCATATTTTTTATTATTATTAATACTGTTGATGCATATGTAACAAATCTTGTTTAAGTCTAAACATGTGAATTGAACAAATCGTTTTGTTGGTTTTCTTGCCTCAGAAAGTTATAATGGATTTGCTGACCTTTAGGGTAACGGTGAAATAGTGTGCCCCTTTACAACTATTTCATTAAAATATCCATAGTACTTATCTTAAGAAGTTGTTAACAAGGCTTTAAATTCGTCATTGCCTGATGAAATTGCTTTTTAAATTAATATAACCTAATTCACTCTGTCAGCAAAAATAAGGTCTGTAATACATTTATCCTTGAATTTTATTCAGCATGATTCAAGGGGAGCTCTAAAGAACATGTCCTGTGATAGCTAACACATTACATAGTTCCCTTAGTGTCCAAGATTGCAATCCTGTTTTTATAGTGCTTGTAGTCCTAGAAATTTCAGGCATTAATAGTGTTTGGGTCATGGTTAATTCCCTCTGTCCCCCTTTGGTAGGTAGATTTCTTTGGATTCTGAAATTATCAAGAATATCTTAAGAAAAACCACAAAACAAATAAGTATTTTTCATAGTGTGCAAATGTGACAAGGGGAAAACCCGTACATAAAAGTGATGAAACCAAGAGGCAGTTGATAAACTACGTAATATCGCTTTCAGACACTCAGTATGGAGCACTGAGAATTTGCCTGGTTGCAAAATTCTGGTCTTGTACCCAGGTTCTTCAGCCATATTGCTCCTGCAGGTTGGCTTTCTTTTGTATTCTAATGTATTTAGTTTAATTTCTGAAATCTGAAGTTGGAGTTTATTTAGGATTGGATAGGAAGAGTTGAAACACAATGACGCTTAAATGCAACCCATTTGGAAAGTGGAACATCTGCTTCTTACTGAAGTCTTCTTCATGTGACTCACACATGTAATCGTTGTTGGTAGCTCTAGTTTAGTGAAGATAATGGGAATCTGGAGTTGGTGTCCTGTGAGTAAATATGGTTTTTTAATTTTTTTTGTGAGATGTCATGTAGTTTAATAGCAACATTTGAAGTTTTAAGTTCAAAAATTTGTAGCATTTTTATGGGAACTCCTTCTTCCTTAAGCTGAAGAAGCCAGTTTTGAAATTTTAAGTAACATGGATTTAAATTGGTCTTGGTCTGTGGTCCTTTAAAAAAACCCAAACTTTAAAAACCTTCTCCAAATGTTTAAATCAGCCATAAGACATGCTTCTGCAACACCTAATTGAAAATCAACACTAGTTGATTTGATGAGCTTTGCAAGATTAGTAGACAGTGTTCAGAATTTGAATTTCATGTGATTCAGAAGTGTCTGACTAGCAACACAAGATTATAAAAATGCCTGAATAGTCTAAATTTATATTCTTTATTCAAGTTCTTGTTTACAAGTGTGTGAAGTCCAGTTATGTTATATTTGTAAAAACATCTCAAAATAATGAGCCACTCTTTTCCTTTAGCAGAAAGGAAAAAAATTGAAATGTGTCTGTGTGCAGTAGAATTTCTTTTTGATGGGTTGAGTTACTAGGAGAGATCAGTGTGACAGAGAATGTTTGATTTCTGATTGTTGATCTGAACCGTAGTCTAGAATAGTCAGTGTGTAAAATCAGCTGGTGTATGTTCAAATGACTTTTCATGGGAGGTAGAGAGCACTTCACTCAAGTATTGCGGCTTATTCTGAAATGCAGATTTCGACAACCTTTTAAATAATACAGAAATATTGCTGTAGATTATTTTGTAATCATTACACTGCTATTGGTAACACCGAAAGCCATGGGATATGTGTTGCTGCAAATCGAGAAGGTGGAATTTAGAGGCAAAAATAGCTCAATGTTAAATGCATCCCTTGCCCTCAAGGTCTGTTGCCAGAATTGGCCTATGATGCCTTTTGGTGTAGGCAGAGTTTGAAGTCCTCAAATGTGATCTTACTGCCTTACTTGTGTTTATCTTGATTATGTCAAATTTTATGCCTGTTTTCACTCTTTTCAAAGTACCAGTAAATTTATGATGTCCTGATTTTCTAAGATAGGTTAGAAAAAACGGTAATTGGGATGTCAATTTTCTGGTATATTCATTCAGGAACACTTTTGAAACTAAACAGTGGGAGTGTAGAGGGGGAAAAACTGGTTGTAAGTGATTACTAATATAGTTGTGACTTTCTGATACTTTGAAATGGTTCCATTTAAGTTAATATTTTTGCTGGCTGAGAATTGCATAATGGCAATAAAATGACTCAGTATACTAACACACAGTCTGACTTTTTTTCTTTTAAATACAAGAACGGTTCTTGGCCTTGTTTGCTCTTCCTGTATGTATAGTTCTATCCATTGTTTCATGGCTCAAATATAATATTTGTTAGTATTTTAATTTCTTTAAATTATACGTATTAATGAAAATCAAAGCACAGGATGATTTATGGGAATGTGTTGAGGAAAAAAAAGGAAGATAATGTTTTTTACCTGGTGTTGCTTATTAGGTGGTATTATGTTATACAATCGTCTCTACCGCTGTGCTAGACTGCATTTAAAACGGCCTCGTAAAAAGGGAGTTATATTGATCTGTGAAGTCAGGTGGATTATAGTGTTGGATTATATTTTGGCAGAACTAGTTTGTAGTTTGTTTTAAGATTCAGTTATGGAATATTTTCCAGTGGTGATAGAGGTATACAGCAGTGAAGATTTAGAAGCTTTGTCCTTTACCTGAATTTTATAGGGCTCTGTCTTACTTAATATTGCTGTTGCTTCACTAAACAGTGAAACACTATCCAAACCTCACATCTTGTCCTTCTAGTGTGTACCAATGATTATTGGTATAAAAGCTTCACCTTTGCATTGTAATTACTATAAAGTGCCTACTCATGCTGCTTGTTGATAGCATAAGCAGGTGTTCTAGATCACCACAAGACATTTTTATTAATATTATAAAAACATTCTGTATTATGCATGAACAGTGTACTGTTGTTCAAGGCCAGGTAGAAAAGTAGAAAATTTGAGAGGAGTTGTTTTATTGCATCTGTAAATAGGTCTGAATATTTAGTGCACTGACTGTCCATTGTGGAAATAGAAATTGTTCCTGGTTTGGCCTGACCATGGACTGCGAACATTTTACTTTCTGATCAACTTCGTCTTTGGGAGATATTTGTTAACCAAATACTTGTGACCATCAGTCACTAAAGGGTTTTACATGCTTCCCTTACGAGCCATGAATTCAGGTAGAAAAGGTTTCTGAAGAGAACTTGCTGTATTAGAAGTGGAAAACCAACTGCGACTAATTACATAAGTATTGCACTTTCCAGTTTGGAAGTTGTCAATTTACAAGGCTTGTGGTGTCAGATGAACCTGATAAGTGAGTGTAAGTTAATTTCTTTAAAAAGAAAAAAAAAAATCAGCAAAATGACTCTACGAAGATAATTTCTGATGTGGTATTTTCAAAAATAAAAATACATTAACACAAGTTAGAATTTTACTGATTTTGTTCTTATTAAGGTGGTAAGACTTTACTTGGGATGTGGTTATCTTGGCCTCTGGCTTCTCTTGCCTTTTAGTGTTGTTTTGGATTGTGTAAGGTTATTTCCTGGTATTTAAAATTATTTAGCAATGTAGATGTCATATTTCATTTTAGTATTTGAAAGTATTTAGAAATAGATGGTTATGTAAAGGAAAATAGATATTTTTCAGTTCATTTCTATATGAACAAGGTCTTGTGAATTAAGATAGTTTGCTGAATATTATCCTGCTGAATAGTATCCTGCATGTGTTTACTAACAAAAAAGAGGAAGAAAATAAAAAGAGAAATAGATGTTTGCATGAAATTTAAAAAAATAGTCATATCAGACTTTTCTCCCCTTTGTTTCTCAAAATGTGGTTTTACTTGGATTAAAAACTTACTCTGACACTTCAATGCTTGAATTGATCTGGCCTCAATAGTAAGCAAAGCCTTAGAGGAAAGAATAAAGACATTGGGGTAGATAGAACATGGAATAAACTGCAGTGTCCCAGATGGATGTGGCAGTCTGATCTGAGACCTTCTCTATCTGTGATATTAGGGATTGCCCTGACCCAAGTGCAGGACCTTGCTCCTGGCCTTGATGACCCTCATGAGATTCCCATGGGCCCACCCTTCACTCCTGTCAAGGTCCCAGTGGATGACATCCCTTCCCTCCAGTGAATCCACTGCATCGCTCCCTTGGTGTCCCGTGCAGACTTGCCAAGGGTGATGTCACTGCCACTGTCAGTGTCATTGATGAAGACACTGAATAATGTTGGTCCCAACATGCATCCCTGAGGGATACAGATACCACTTGTTGCTGATTTTCGCTTGAACATTCCAGCATTGACGCAGACAATTCCTTGTCCATCTACTGGTCCATGCATCAAACCCCTGTCTGTCTGATTTAGGGGTAAGAATTTTGGGAGGGACCATATTGAAGGCTGTACAATGTCCAGGTAGGTGACATGTAGCTCTTCTCTTGTCCATTGATGTCCCTATGGAAGGCCACTAGATCAGTCAGGCATGATCTGCCCAAGATAAAGCCGTGTTGGCTGTCACTAACTCCTTGTTTTCGATACATTTTGATATATTTTTGAGGAAAGTCTGTTCCATTTTTCCCTAATGACATTGGTATGGGGTGAGAGTGTGCTGGTACAGCTCACCGAGTAGGCAAGGTTAGGAGATGTGATGAATGCAAAAAAAATTTGGATGTGTGCTAATAATAAAACATTTTCTTAGAAGTGATGAAAAAGAAATAAAACTAGTGACTAGTACTTAATCATGGGTTTATTGTGAATGTGACAAGTCATGAAGTGGTGCATATACAGGACTGTAATTTTGTAGTGAGGAAAGCATTAATGTCAAGGTTTTTGGCTTTGATGAAGCTTCATCTGAATGCATCCCTGGCAACACCTAGTCAGATAAAATGAACCCAAATGGGAATGATGCAAAGACAACTTTATTAACACAAGTGAAGCAGAATAGCTTTAGCTTGTTAATCTTAGCAAAATGAAGACTGAAAGGGGATCTGATTGCCATCTATAAATACATCAGCAAGGTACGCACCGGGGAAAAGAAAATCTATCTAGACGAAAGGATAGGATTGGTGGAAAAATGAATTTGCTTCAAGTGGCTATGGATGTATTTGGATCATTAGAAATTTAGCTGAATCTGAATCATGTCAGTCTGAACCAATCTTCTAAAAATTATGTGGGCAAAAATAGTTTTAAACTCATCAGATACCATCTTACAAAATTATTAGTTTTGTGTGGATTTCAGGAAGCTTCTCCTAGGTCATGAGTTGACAATGTTCTTGAAAGTTTGGTAGGACATTCATGGTACACAGTTATGTACTTAAGCTAGAGCAGATATGTTGTGTTACATTCCAAGACATTAGAAAAGCTTGACTGAGATATGTTTAATTTTTTTTTCCTTTTGTAAAAAGGGATATTCATGAATTTAAAAATCATATACATGGGAGTAACTGCTTCATATGTGAAATAAACCTAATAATTCTAGTCCATAGGGGTATTACATTAATTTAACACGTTATCATGTTTAACACTGTTAAGGCCAGTAAACATAGTGGACCCTCTGAAAGTAAAAACTGTTTGCATTTTAAATTTGAATGTCCGCTAGCTGTCTACCAGGCGTGTTCTGGGTTATAGCTCAGGTTGGAACTCAGCTGCTCCTGTGGAAGTGACCTGACTGGTCCTGAGAAGCGTGGCTGCATTAGCTCTGCTCAGAACTGCGTGTGAAGTTGATGAGGAAGTGGAGTTTGTGGTCCTGCCTGATCGACAAGACCCACTAAATGCAACTTCTGTTCGAAGCAGGCGTTTGTTTACATGAATGACTGTAGGAAATGATTGTACTTGGCTTTCAGTGGCTTGGGAAATGGAGACATACAGCCTGTGCTTCCAGAGACTGAAAAGTCACCCTGGAACTGCAGTGATCTGTTGTTGTTTTGGGGAGGCAGTCCAGTGTCAGCCAGACCTGTCTGTAGGAGATTTTAATGTCTGATATACAAGTGTTTTGACCAGGCTCTGTGTTATGAGCTGAGGTTGGATGCCATGTAGCAGTCCAACAGATAAAACTGTTTTTGTTTTTTGGGGTTTTTTAAAAGAATTTCCTGGGCTTTTGTCCATGCTAGGAGACTTGCGAATTTGATTGATTTTTGAAGTTACTTTGTTACAATGTTGGGATACAGCTTGCAGGGAAACCAGTGAGAACCACAAGAGCTTTGGTGGTCTGTGCAATGTTTGTGTCTGGTCTCTTGTACCCAGTTCTTGGAGCACGCTGGGAAAAGTGCAAGGCAAGAGCTTTTGATCAGGTCTTCTGTGGGAAGACTGATTTTCTGTGTGCCACTACAGCTGTCATCTGAGATGATTACAAGTGTTCTGATTACTACTATACAGTTTGAAGAGTATCTTGTGTGTTGCAATGCAGATCAGTTAGGTGTATCCAGTGGGAGATTTCTTATAGGAGGATGCAAATGGATTTTAAGATGCTGGATATTTGAATATTTTAAGCAGCACATCTGGGTTTTTCAGCATCACTGAAGCCATTTGTAAGCTATAGCAGGTTAAATACAAAGCAAGTTTAAAGGGAAAACGGAAAGGGAAAAGTTGCTTGTTTATTTATTTCTGTTGATCAAATATGTTAGTATTCTGGAAATCTAAGAACCTCTGTAAATATCAAACTCATTAGTTATCCCATCTTATGCAAGCAAAGAGAATAGTTGCTCCAGCAGGAAGGGTTTATAGCATAGCCCTTACTGAACTAAATCTATACTGAAAGATTGTGTGTATATATCAGTTGCTTCAGGACTTTGGGGGGATAATTTGATGGTTTAAATGTTCAAGTTTAGCACCATTGAAATATTTCTGCTGTTCTTGTTTTTTCAGCAGTGCTTTGGCATGAATAATACTTTATGATTAGATCCTGAAGACTTTATCCTAGTAGAATTAAGAGCTACCAATTTTAGTATGCTCTAATATGTCTTCGGCAAAAATAACATAATCAAGTAAAGCTAAATTGCAAGTAAGAAATTCACAATATTATGGAGGTTAAGTTCAAGTTACTAACATCCGTTTGATGTTAGTAACCAGACAGTTCTTTAGTAATGGCATCCTTTCAATAGGAAAAATACCAAGAAAGGACATATATGACTTGGGCCTAGATTTCTAGATTTTAAAGCTTAAGCTAAACACCACCAGTAAGATCTTTGTATGAAGCTATTCTGTGTTAGAGCATCTTCTTACTAGTTATTGTTGTTAAGGCTAAAGAAATCATTGCCCATATTTAATGTTAAATGCAGGACAATCTACCTTTAGCCTACATTTATCTAATATATAAAGAAAATAATGTTCTCTTGACCAGAATTCCTGGTAATGATCTGTGACTGTACCCTTGAGATAGATGCTTACTGCATTTTTACTGTGGTTTCTTGGCTACTAACAATATTTCAGTCACAAGCTGGGGTGAATAAGGAGTTTTGATCCAAAAAAACCCCAAAAAAACCCAACAACAAAAACGTAATGAAATGTTTTGTCTGCTTTGAAATGTCACTGTGTTGTATTTTTGTCTTTTCTCTGACAGAAAGGCAGGCAAAAGGTTTCAGCTCCCATTTCTCTTACAGCAGCCCCCAGTAATGTGTGCCAGCATCTGCACAAGCACCTCTAATAAGCTGTGTAGCCGTATGCAGGCTCTGTCCCTTTGACAGAGGAAGATGAACTATTTTAGGATTAAGAAATGGGCATTGTCTCAGCATTTTTTAGAAAGAAAAATCTTACGATAGACACATCAGCAGCATGAATGCTGACAGCGTGTCATCGTGGAGAGCTCAGATAAAATCTGATGTTACCCCTTGTTAACAGTGGTAGCCTGGAATCAGCCCTCAGGAATTGTGGACATTGAGGTGTGTCAGCTTTCTTATAAAGCCTCTTTTGCATTCTGTATTTTACATTCAGGTTGATGATAAAATATAACTATTTCTCAAGTGCCAGGGTAGAATAAGAAATGAAAGATTCTGTAATGCTGTTCTAATATATGAATATCTTCCTGAGAGCCATGGTTATTTGTAGGTATAATTAATCTCTCACCTTCATCCAGTGATTATTCCTGATCACTCGTACCCATGTTTAAGTATTAATCCATAAAACCTAAGCTATTATGCTTCATAGACCATGAATAATTTTAATGTAGGTGATTTGTTAGAGTTAGGATTTTTCTTCTAGCTGGAGAAGATATTTGAATGGTCATGGCTCTGGTATTTCAAGAGGAAGGATTTATTTATGTTCATTGGCAATGCATGTTATATATTCAGATTTTTTTTCATAGAGGTCTGAATATTGATTTCTTCTAACGATTTATGGAAATAAACAACATTCCCTCTCTTTTGTGTTAGCTATGTCATCTATGCTTTTTTTCAGGAAGTACTATAAAATTTGATTTTGATCAATAAAGTGCTTTGTATATATTTAATATTAATTTTCTTATCTGATAGTCAAGGTAGTTTTGACTTGATACAGAACACAAGTATATCTCATTTTTAGATGTCTTTCCTTCAGTACCTCTGGTGGAAGATGATCTGGTCAAGGAATACTTAAGTAAGCCAGACATAGTAAGTCCAAGGACTCTGGTGGAATGCACACGAGT